>NW_004524657.1:1283150-1289134 GCF_000260255.1 Octodon degus
TCTCTCTCTCTCTCTCTCTCTCTCTCTCTCTCTCTCTCTCTCTCTCTCTCTCTCTCTGGTTCTGGGAATCAAACTCAGGACCTTCTTATTCTCACTAGGCAGGCACTGTGCCACTGAGCCACTGAGCTGTATCCCTAAGCCCTAAAGTGCCTTTTATGCCTTTTATTAAGCAGCAAGAAAGCTTCAAGTGATTTACATAAACATAAGTAAAGAAGTATGAATGAGGAGAAATTAATAAAAACTTGTAAAGGAAATGAGAGCAAACAAAGACCAAGTCTGTTTCAACTTTTTAAAAAACATTTATTTATTTAATTATTTGGTACAGGATCTCACTACGCAGCTCGGACTCATAGTGATCCTCCGGTGTCAGCCTCCCCAGTGCTGGGATTACAAGTGTGCGCCACCACTCCCTGTTTTGGGACTAGCACGGTATGTGGTACCAGGGATCAAAACTTGGTCCTTGTGCTTGCCAGGCAGGCTGTTTCAACTCTTTAGATGAGATCAGGGTGGAATGGCTGCAGACATTTTCAATTTTGTAAATGCTAATGAAATAAGGATACAAGGAAGAAAGTCGTGAAAGCCCTGATACTGCGCTGTCCCCTCCTCTCCAGCGCTCAGGACACCTGGCCACCCCCGCCCCTCCCAGGGACCTCACCGTGCTCCCCAGACTCAGCCACCTGACCTCCCGGAGTGTTTGATGGTCACACCCCAACACCTGGGTCTCCACTGCCCACCCTTCACAGAATGTCCTCCTGCTCGAGCGGTCATCGTGGCAAGTTGTCTGAGACGAGCAACTTGAAAGGCAAGAGGATTCTCTGCTCATGGCTCAGGCTCCCGCATCCTGTCCCCTCCCTGCTCACACAGCACATCTTTGGGGAGCAGGGGCAAGGAGGTTGCTAATGCATGGTGTTCTGGAATCTGAGGCAGCAGGGGGCAGCCCCCCAAGGTCATGCCCCCAGTGACCCACTTCCTCTGTGAGGCCCACCTCCTGATGTGTCATGGGTAGCTGCAGACAAGCCTTCTGCAAGTGCTGTTGGCCTCAGTCCTCCTCACTGCTCCCTCCTGAGGGCTCTGCATTTCCTCCTTCTCATCATTGCCCCATTGCGTGGATGAATACATCAAGGTCAGGGAAGGTGAACACTGGGCCCCAGGCTCCAAACGCTCCATACTCTGCGCTCAGAGCCCTTCCCTCCCTGTTGCCAACTGTGCCAAGCCCGTCCACTTCCGTCAGAGGCCTGGCTGCAGAGCTCAGCCTACGTCAGCACTCCATCCATTGCCCTTTGTGGTGGCTGTCCATATTGAGGCTCAGGTGGGAGTGTGAGGATGTTCGTCTTGCCCATTTTTTTGGTACTGGGAATCAAACTCAGACCTTGCACTTGCCCAGCAGGTGCTGAGCTGCTGAGCTGCATCCCTGGCCATCTTTCCCCTCTGATGGATGTGGAAACAGAGCCTGGCTGTCTAGCCATCAGGACCTCCGCCTCTGCCCACCGTGTCCCAAGTGGTCAGTACTACAGCTGTGGTTCTGGACTCCATGCCCTGGTTTTGCTATGTAGATGCGAATCTCTGGGATCTGGTGGTGGCTGCATCTTCCCACCCCACTGAATCCCCCTCAGGTGACAGCCAACCCACCTCTGCTCAGGGTCTCTGTGTGTGACTCTGGAGACAGAGGAAGCATGCGACATCTTCACAGAGGCGATACCCCCAACAACATCCCAAAACTCAATTTCTCCACCTGGGAGATAATGAGGAACCTCATCCCACCCAAGCAGGAATCTTTGCACCCCCAGAGCACAGGCTACTTCTCTGGATCTCAAAGGACTGAGGGGTGGCCAGCCTGTCACCTGCTGATCTCCCCTGGTCAAGCTGGGATAGAGCTCTAGGCTGCAAGGCTGCTCCCCTGAACCAGGGGCCAAGGGAAGCCTGTGTCCCCCTCCGCCCTCCAGCCACAGCTCCAGGACAGTCATGCCCCTCACCAGGACCCTCTGTCTTCCCAGGTAGGTCTGATGGGCACCGGTGCAGGATCACAGGTCTTAGAGGAGTGGTGCTGGGATGTGGGGAGTCAGGTCATGAGCAGCCCGAAGGAGGGAATAGGGAAGTGGTGGGGGATAGGGGAGCCAGGATGGTCTAGGGATGGGTAGAGTGCAGGGTGGCGGCCTTCAGCCTCCGGGTCTGTCCGAATGCCAGGCTGCACTGAGTTCTGCTCTGGAGCTTGTGCCATCAGGAAGCCCAGAACCTATCTTCCTTTCTTTTTTTTATGAGCAGAATATATTTATTGAGAGAAAGAAAGCTCCTGTCCAAGAGAGGGACAGGAGGGGGGCCTGAGCGGGTAGTTTCCCCCCTACTCTTCCTTTCTAGAATGGGAAAATTTACCCTGTGCATAGTGTCATGGGATTAAGTAACTTGCTTTTCTAATTTTACAGAGGTTCATAGCTAAAACTTTGCTCTAAGTCTCAGGAGAGACTTTGAGATCTTTGAGCAATGCTAAAACTGTTAGGGAAGGGACTGTTGCATTTTCAGTTGTACGTAAGCTAGTTCATCCTGAGAGGCAGAGTTACGACCTCATTATTGTTGGAGATCGAATGTGTTTTTAGGAGGCATGATTAGGTACCTAGCTGACAATGGTGGGCCTGTGCCCAGTAGTCTTTATTGCCATCTTGACTGGATTGAGACTTTGGAGATGGAATTGGCTCCTGGGGGCTGGGTTCTCATCCATGGATTCATCCGCTGTGAACAGCTGAGTATGCTGGTAGGAGGCCACACCTTTTCTGAGGAGATGGAGGCCTAGAGATGTGACTTTGGTGTGCGTCTCTCAATGACTGCTTCTGCTGTGTGGCCTGTGTGTTCTGCCTCATGGCCACCAGGAAGCAAGCAGCCTTGTCTACCACAGGCTCTGCCATGGTGCTTCTGCCTGGAAGCCACCCAATCATGGGTCTCAAGTGACACTCTCCTACCTTAAGTTGGGTAGACTGTTTGTCCCAGGGACAGGGAAGCTGACCAGTGCAGTGCACTTCCACAGTTGTCCCTGGGGCAGGGGCTCAGCTGTGATGAATCCCGACTGCCTTTTGCCTGTGCTTCACCCTGGGAAGAGGCATCCATTTTTCCCCTACAGAATGTGAGCCGATGGACCCTGTGAGCATGTGGGTGGGGCCTGGTAGCCGGGATTCAAGGAGTTGGGGCCCTGGTCCCAGTCCCCCAGGGTAAAGTTAAGCAGATTACAGCCCCATCAATAAGGTCCCTACTTACTAGGACTTCTAGGGCTACAGCGGTCCTGGCCTGGATCCTGCCAGCTTCGAGTAGGTGCCATCGTGGCATGTGGCACAAACTGGCTTTCAGCTTCCACTTGCCCACTGCAGGTGTTTCTGTACAGTGGCCCATGAAGGCCCTGATTCCCTGGTTGGCTGGGCACCCTTACTTCTCTCCTTGGTAGCTTCTGCTGGGCCTTGCCCTCTCAATCTGAGAGACAAAGATTTTCATACAAGGGAGCAATCATTTACAGCAGGGAGTCACCACCTCATTGTGCCTCTAGGCTGGGGCAGTTGGCCTGCAGAGCCCCAGTGATGGCAAGGAGGCCCCGGCCTATGGGAGAGTTCCCCAAGTCCACACAGAATCTATACGAGCCTCCAGTCCTAACTTCCAGTGTGCAGAATGGATGAGGGGTGGGGAGGGGGACATAGCCTGCCACTCACAAACAGCAGTTATGGTTGGCTGCCAAAGTGGGCCCAGACTGCATTCGGGCTTTTTAAAAAACCAGGAAAATCTGGTGTCTTCTGGGAGACCTGAGTCTCAAGGGGAGATGACATGACATTTGGGGCACACCATGATTTTCCCAGGTACAATCACAGAACTGAAGCTCTACAACATGCCCCTCTATGTGACGTGGCCAGGGCACTAAGGAACAAAGTGCCATGTGGTGTGCAGCTTCGTAGGTGTGTGCATCTGAGCACAAGAGGTGGGGAGGGCAGGGCAGTGTGGCACTCACATTTTAATACCCCCAGTTTGGGACACTGGAATGATTCTTTCAATTCTTGCCACTTCTCTGTTTAGTGGTCTTCAGAGTAAAGTGTGGGTACAGAAGGGCCAGCCTGGGTCAGTCATGGAAACACTGAGCTCTCCTCCAAGAACACATGCCTGCCTGTCTCCAACTGGGGCCCCTCTGTCCTCCAACCTGAGCCAGGTGGGTGCCACCCTAGGTGGTCACTGTATGGTGGACTCTGCTGTCCTCAGCCTCGGGTCTCTGCCTGACCCCTGCTGTCTAACTTCCCAGCCACAGGCGTCTTTGTGAGCATGCCAAATGGGGATGGTGCTTCTGTGGCAGACAGAATCCTATCCTTTCCCATTTGAAGTCCCCTTCACCTTGTAGCAGATCATCACGGACTGTGTGTGTCTGCCCACAACTTCCAGGGGGTGACCGGGTTGTTATGATCCAGGCTGGCTCTGGTGGCATCTATCAGGCCGGCCAGGGATTGAGGACACTGCCTCCGCACCAGTCCTGGGTCTGTTCCCCCTTGGGGGACCCAGGGATTTCCATCCCTTCCCTAGGCCATGTGACTGCCCTGCTCTGCCTCAGCCCTGGCTTAGATATCCAGTGCCCTGGGGTCAATCATGTCCCTCTATCTCCTCACCCTGTGGCCTCAAGATGACACTCCATGGGGTACCCTGGAGCTGTGGGTACTTGTGGGCCAGCCGTGCCCCCCAGCTGGCTTCTGCCTCAGCCCGGAGCCCCTGCTTCCACAAAGGTCATGGTAGCATAAGAGGACCTAGAGCAGCTGAGCTGCCCATGTAAGGGTATTTTTCATTTGGAGAAAATTAAATGTGCTCTGAAAAGATGTCACTAGACTTGAGCTTGATAATATCCAGTCCTCCCCACTGGATAGCAGTTTTCTATTAAAGGAGCTGGTGTCCCAGGCCCTGGCACCAAGTGAGCTGCGATACCTGGCCAGGTTCCTGGGCACAGACTCCTGGAGAGACAGGAAGTGCCCTGTAACCTCTCATCCCTGGGCCGCAGGGGGGTGTTGAAGGTGCCCTCTTTAGCGTTCCCTTCTGTTTACACTTGCTGTGATGCAGGTCAGATGGGAAAAGCCAGATCCTTCCTGGTCAGGAACCCACCTGGGGCAGGGCTCACCCAGAAACAGAGCCCCTGGCATCCCTGAGCCTAGCTCCCTTCAAAATGGGGACAACTGGAGTGGCTCCTGCGTGGGCTCTCTTCTGGGTCGCAGAGGTGGCTGCCTGGGCATGTGGGCAGCCCAGAGCCTTAGGCCCTGCCCTGCTTCTTCTGGACAAAGGGGCACCTCTAGGGTGCAAGGGCTGCCCAGGCCACAGGACTACCAGGAGGGACACGCTGACATGCAGCCCTCCTTCTCAGTTAGGTAAACAGGGAGTCTTCACTGCCACTAGGGGCCTTGTGGCTGCCCCTTACTTGCCGTGGAAGAAGCCGCTGGCCAGCTGGTCTGGGCCTTCAGGACACAGCTGGGTATCTCTGCTGCAACCTGGAAAGGTGAGTAGCTGTGTGGGAACTGCTCTGAAAACAGCCATGTCACCTACTCCTCACATCACCTATTGTGTGATGTGTTTGTGTGCTGTATGGATTGTGGTACCTGGATGTGTAGTGTCTCTGGTGTATGTATTGTTGTGTGTGGATATGTGGTATGTGTGCAATGTGTGGGTGTTTATGGATGTGTGTTGTGTGAATGTGTGGTTGTAGGGTGTATGCACATATACATGTGGTGTGTGGATGCACAGTATATGGTGTCTGTGGTGTGTGGATGTATGGTATTTGTGGCGTATGGATGTGTGCTGTGTGCTGTGTGCATGTGAGGTATTTATGGTGTGTGGATGGGTGGTGTCTGTGGTGTGCGATGTGTGGTATTTGTGGTGTGTGGATGAGTAGTATGTGGTGTATGGATGTGTGGTGTCTGTGGTGTATGGATGTGTGGTGTCTGTGGTATGTGGATGTGTGGTGTCTGTGGTGTATGGATGTGTGGTGT
>NW_004524657.1:1289234-1351741 GCF_000260255.1 Octodon degus
TGGATGTGTGGTGTCTGTGGTGTATGGATGTGTGGTGTCTGTGGTGTGCGATATGTGGTATTTGTGGCAAATGTCTCTGTGGTGTGTGGATGTAAGGTGTGTGAGATGTCTGTGGTATGTGAATGTGTGACATGTAGGGAATATGTGGTATGTCTGGTATGTGGTATGTGGATTGTGATGCTTGGATGTGTGTGGTGTGCATGGCATGCACGCTGTGTGTGGTGTGTAGCTGCACACTTACTGTTTTGATGTTAGTTTTCTGACCACATCTTGGACTGGCTCCTTCTCAAGAAGCCCAGAGCCTCCTCCTCCGTGCTGAGCCACTTGTATTTATAGGTCCTTCAGTCATAGTGGTGGCCCAGAGAAGCCCCTGAGGGACCACTGTCACATCAGCGCAGCTCCTGGATGACTGATGGCAGTGAACAAAGGGACTGCTACTTGTCAGTGTGGGATGCAGTCAAGGTGTCACACTGGGATTCCCTCTGAGAAGCCCCCTGTGCCCACTTCCTGCCCACAGCATCACTCAGATTACCTGGTGAAATCAGGTTTCCTGGGTGAAAACTATGCATTTAGGAAAATTTGAACTTTTCTTTTGAATTTTTAAAAAAAATCTTGTATGTATGTATGTATGTATGTATATATTATGTATTTGTTTATTTGGTACAGAGTCTTACTATGCAACTCTGACTCATAGTAATCCTCCTGTCTCAGCCTCCCCAGCTCTGGGATTACAGGCATGTGCCAGCACAGCATGAGGTACTGGATATTGAACCCAGGTCCTTGCACTTGCCAGGCAGGCATTTAGAGTGCTGAGCTATCTCCCCATCTCATACATTGAACTTTTTCTAGCTGCTATAATTCAGTGGCTGCATAGTTAAAAGCAGGAGTACCAATGGCTGGGCAGCACCTCTGTCTCTGAAGAAGGCCTGGAGCTGTCCAGCTACAGCATCAAAGCCCTGGGTTAGGATACCAATCTCTTTTTTCAGGTGCACAAAAAGATCTCTAGTGGGACACACACTATGACAGGATGACGTCCTCTGGCCCATGGACACAACTACATGGAACAGAGGAGCATGTTGAATTAGTACCATGCAGATGCAACCTGCGAAGCGCAGATGTCCTATTCTGCCAATAGCACTGTCAAATTCTGCCAGTGGTTGCATATGCCTGGAATTCTGCCCAGTAAGGTTAACAGGGAATGACACAGAGGTCACAAGACACTCCTCAGACCCCATGCAGATGGCAGAGCGCCCGCTGGCTGCCCCAGGGCAACAGTTTCTACAGGCCCTTCTGTGACCCACGGAGCCTCTGGGATCCTTCCTGTTCCTGCAGTGAGGGGATGAACTCTTGCCACACATAGCCACGTCACAAACCTCCACTGCTGGCACCCTGGCAGAAGTCAGCACCTGTCTGCACAGTGACAAGAAGTGAAGGTCGGGGCAGTGGAGCAGGAGGGGAAAGGTAACCTGTAGAGAAATGTGTAAAAGCACTTTTGAAAGTGCTCAACTCCCCTGCTCATAATTTAATATAAAAATGCAAATAGGATGATGCTTTCTTCATTTGAAAGTATTGATACTATCATTCCCTGCTGAAAGACATAGAAATCTTTTACAAAGCAACTTGGCAAGATCTTTCGAAGAATTATCTGGTATGTCCTCTTTGGCCCAAGTTGTTTTCACCTGTATTCTTTTGGTTTATGCTACCAGAAACGTATCCAACTAAAACTGGAATGAGTACTAGCAATACTGGAGTACTGCTATTGAGCCCCATAGCTAGCACTGCTTAGTGTCCATTGGGGGAAAGCTGGGCGCCATGGTTCACTATCCTGGTGTGCACAGGGCACACGGTGGCACCTGCGAAGTATGTTCGTCTGCAGTGGGGCAGGATGATGATACTTGTGCATATATCAAATCTGCATGGGTGTATTTTTGAAAGGTTCCAGCAGAAATGGTTAACAGGGCTATTCTGAGAGAGGGACTCCTGGGGATTGTTTTCACACTTCCTTGCAAGTATTTTACTTATTTTGGTCTTATTTGAAACTTATCATGTGAAAGCACTACTTTTAACAAAAGCCAAATCAAGGGGCTGGTGAGATAGCTTAGCGGGCTAAGTACCTGCTTAGGCAAGAGCAGGGACCAGGGTTTGATCCTGGTACCATATGCCACATGAACCCCGCCCCCAGGCACACTGAGATGGCCACAGAGTCTGGGCATGGATGAGCACACCTATAATTCCAGCAGTGGGGAGGCTGAAAACAGGAGGATCACTATGAGTCTGAGCTGCATAATGAGACCCTGTATAAAATACATTTTTAAAAAATCAAGGAATGTATAAAAAAGGTGTGGCCTTTTTATACAAGGGAATATTACCCAGTTATAAAGAAGGATGAAATGGAGACTTTCATAGGTAAATGGATACAACTGGAGTCCATACTCATAAGTGAAATGAATCAGACCCACATGAGTAAACATTGCATTATGTACCTAGTGAGAGAAACTGAAAGAATAAATAAGATATTATACATCTATATTAATTCTGGAAATAATGTCATGTTTGCTAAAGTTTTTTTTTTCTTTTCAAAACCGTTTTAATGATTTAAAGACTTGAGTCTTTTGAATTTTCATGTCAAATTTAGAAAAGCCAGCCAATTAAAAGAAAACTGGAGTTTTTATTGGTGTTAGATTATAGATCAGTTTTTAAAAATTGTTATCTTTAAGTGTTTCACCTTAAAATATATTTCTTGAAATCTTTAATTTCTTTTTTTTAATGTACTTAGCACAGGGTCTACAGGGTCTCACTGCACAAGATTGGACTCATGGTGATTCTCCTGTTTTCAGCCTCCCAAGTGCTGGGATTACAGGTGCATGCCACCACGCTCTGTCTCAGTCATTGTCTCAGCGTGCCCTGGGGGCGGGGCCGGCACAGCACACTAGGGATTGAACCCCCATCCCTGTGCCTTCCTAAGCAGGCACTTCAGTCCACTGAGCTATCTGGCCGGCCTGAAATCTTTAATCTCTTTGTAATACTTTTTTAGTTTTCTGTATATAGGTTTTGTAAATTTTGTGATGAGATCTATTACTATTTTATATTTTAATACTCTTATAAATGATGTTTTGTTTTTGTCACCATGAAGTGGAAGCAGTTATTTATTTATTTTGGCAGAACTGGGGATTGAACTCAGACCCTTGTGCTTGCCAGGAAAGCACTTATTCTACTGAGCCATCTCCCTGACCCCAAGCAGTTATTTTTTAATAAACATCTTCTTAAAAAGTCAAATCAAAACAATAGCAAAGAAAACCAACAACAGACAAAGCAAAAACAACTCAGTTTTTGTTTCTTTGCTTTGCTGTGTTGAGGATCAAACAAAGCCCTCCCACATGCTAGACAAGTGCTCTACCACTGAGCTATATCCCCAGCTCAATTACTGACCACTTTAACTGAAAGAAAAAAAGGACATAGTTATCCTGAAAGCCTATAAATGTTAAATCATTTCGAGAACTTCTGCCAATTCTTGACAGTAGTGAGGATCCTGTGAGGGGAATAGGTCAGGCTGTCTAAAGAGGAGGAGCTCCTGGGTATGGTGGAACATACCTATAATTCCAGCTTAAAAAAAAAAAGGGGGATGAGCTGATCTTCATGAAGAGGATAGGAGGACGCCTGTGAGGAAGAGGGACTCCCTGTGTGAGGATGGTGGGCTGCCTATGTAAGGAGGTCAAGCAGCCCTATGTGAGAACAGACACCTTGTATGAGGACAATGGGCTGATTATGTGAAGAGGATGGGTCAGATATGTGAGGAAGACAAGCTGCAGTGTGTGGAGAAGGGCTGCTATATGTGAAGATGGCCATTGTGTGATAAAGACAGGCTGCTGCCAGTATAAGGAACACAAGCTGTCACATGTGAGAAAGTTTGTCTCTTTCTGTAAAGAAAACAGTTTTCCTCTGTGAAGAACATTGACTCCCTGAGTGAAGAGAATGGGTTGGCCTGTATGAGGATGCTGGGCTGGTGGCCTGTGTGAGGGAAACTGGGCTGTCGTGTTTGAAGATGAACTGTTATGTGTGAATAGGATGGCCTCCTACTGTGAGGAAGATTGTTAGTCCTGTGTGAATTATACTGGATGCTTGTGTGTGACAATGGGCCTCTTTGTATGATATGATGA
The DNA here is from genome assembly GCF_000260255.1 of Octodon degus. Lineage (NCBI taxonomy): Eukaryota > Metazoa > Chordata > Mammalia > Rodentia > Octodontidae > Octodon > Octodon degus. The sequence goes on from NW_004524657.1 coordinate 1,293,392, forward strand.
CCTCCTGTGAGGATGGTCTACTTGTGTAAACAGGGTGGTCTCCCTATGAAAGAATGATGGGCTGCCCTGTGTGAGGGCAAGGTACTTGTGTGAGAAGAAAGATTGTCCATGATGACTCTCTCTGTGTTAGAAGGGTGCTTTCTGTGTGTGAAGAGGATGTTCTTCATGTGGAGGAGGATAGACTATCTGTGTGAGGGAGAATATCCTTTCTATTTGAGGAAGACAGGCTCCTTGTGTGAGATGTACAGTTTCCCTGGGTTAGGAGGGAAGGCTTTCTTTCTAAAGATGGTGAGAGCCAGGGATATAGCTCATCAGCATAAGTGCTTGCCTGGCACGCACAGGGTCCTCAGTTTGATTTCCAGTACAAAAAAATATATATAATAAAGAGGGTGGGCTACCTGTGAGAAACTTGGGTACCCCGCTGAGGATGGCTGTCTGTGAAATTAGGGCCATCTCCCTTTGTGAAGAAGACAGCCTGTTTGTGTGTCAAGGACAGCTCTCCTTGTGTAAAGAGGAAGTTCCTCTCTATGTACAGAGGATGTTCCACTTTGTAATGATGATGGGCTCTCTGCGTGATGAGTATGGGTTCCACATGTGTGGAATGGTAAACTTGTGTGAGGAGGATTGTCTTTCCTATATGAGCAGGATGGACTGCTTCTGGGAAAAGAAAAGGCCTTCTTGTGTGAGGAGGAGTCTCTGTGAGGAAGACAGCCTGCCTTGTGTGAGAAGGTTGGGATATGTAAGGATAATAGGGTGCCTTCCTGTGTAAAAATAACAAGTTGTCTGTAAGGAGAAAGGTCTCCCTGCCTAAAGAGAGTGGTGTCTCTTTTGGGAAGGCCTACTTCCTGTGTGAGAAGGATGGGTTCCCTGTGTGAGCAGAGTACAATGCCCACGTGAAGAGGATGGGCTCCTTTGTGAGAAGATAAGTTACCCTATGTGATGAAAACCAGCTCCCTGTGAGGAGGGTACTCTCTGTGGTGGAGAGGATGCAAAGAGTCCAGTCTATGTGAGAAACCTGTACTCTGTGAGTAAGGAGCATAGGCATCATTGTGTAATACACTGCCCATATGTGTGAGGAAGATTAGTTATCCTGTGTGGAGAAGACCAGTTTCCTGTATGAGGAAGAGACTCTCCCTTGTGAGGGGGAGAGGCTGCCTGTATGAGGAGGATGAGACTTTTCTGCGCAAGACAGTCACTCTGTCATGTGAAGAGGACACTATTTGATGAGGACAGTTTGGCCTGTGTGAAAAGGATGGGCCTCCTGGGTGAAGATGGGCTCCCTGCATAAGGACTAGTTGTCATGTGTAAGATGGACACATTGGGTGAGGACATTGGGTTCACTGTGGGAAAGGTAACCCCCCTGTGAGGACTGACAGCCTGTTGAAGAATACAGGATTCCTTTTGTGAAGAGGACAGCCTCCCTGTACCAGGAGTATAAGTGATCATATATGATGAGGATAGGTTGTCCTGTGTGAGCAGGATGGGCTTTTGGTGCTAGAACAGACCTTCTTGTATAAGGAGAAGAGGTCATCATGTGTGAGGAGGAAGGGCTACCCTGTGTGAGGAAAATGGTCTCCCTATATGAAGAAGAAGTCTTGCTTGTGTGAGAAGGATGAGCCTCCCTGTGTGAAGAGGGCGGTCCTGTGATGATGAGCTCTGTGTAATAATATCAGGCTCCCCATGTATGGGGTACTGACGACCTCCCTGGTGAGCAGAATGATCTCTTTGCATGAGGCAGATGGGCTGCTATGTATGAAGAGGATAGCCTGCCCTCTTGTGAAGAAAGGTCAGGCTATGTTAGGAGGATGGCCTCCCTCTGTGAGGAAGAAGCACTGCCTGTGTGAGGATGATGGTCTTCCTGTGAGAAGGATGGTTTCCCTGTATGAGGGAAGGACAAGCTTCCTGTGTGAGGAGGATGGGCAAGCCTATATAAAGAGGACAGACCTTCCTTTGTGAGAGGACCAGCCTCCCTGTGTAAAGAGGATGAGCCAGCTGTCGGAAGACATTGCGCTCCCTGTGTGAAGAAGACATCTTCCAAAGTGGAGAGATTGGTCTTTCTGTGTGAGGGAAGACAGGTTGCTTCCTGAAGTTATGTCCTTACTTTCTCTCCAGAAAGTGCCTCTAAAATTTATAGCACTGACTTAGTTTTATGAAAACATTCTCATTGGAAGGACTTATAAAACACCTGTCATGTAATCTACAAATATTTCTTACCTCTTCTCTAGTAAGTCAGAATGACTTGGGTCTCAGCCTTTCTTGACCTTGCTGCTGCCTGTAGTTACTAAATCCTGTAGTGGGACTTTGCGCTTCAGGATGTACCAGCCCCAGCTGTTGGGCTTGGTAATCTGTATATCTCCTCCATCCCTAAGATGCTAGGCCTTGCTGGGCCCAGGTTTAAGCTCAGGAAGGAACTTTTCAGATGGCTTTATGAGGGATATGAGTTAAGAAACAACCTCCTCAGGGTAGGGACTCTCCCCATGGCAAGAATGGTCAGGCCTGGTTCAGTGTCACACGAGTCCCACCTGCCTCCTTCCCTACAGCAGAAGCCCTCCTGATTGATATTCACCACAGCGCTGCTCAGAGCAGGGCACCTCATGAGGAAAGGGCCTCCTTTCGAAAGTTCCTGTATGACTGGGGGGCGAGGGAAACATGAAACGTGTGGGCTTCATATGCTCTGACCTGGTATTTTGAATCTTTTTCTGGCCCAGGTCAGACACCCCGATATCTGAAGGTCCTGGTGGGCAGCAGGCTAGGTGGGGGTGAGTAGCTTCAGTGGCTCCCGGGGCAAGGGTGAGAGCTGAGTGGCTAGGCCTGAGCGGAAGCGGACATGCTGATGTCGCACGAGCTGCAAAGCAAGGCCTTCATTCGATTTGGGAGCGCCTCCCTGCCCAGGCCTCTGGTTTGGCTCCTATTGAATTAGTCAGCTAAACAGAGCAGGAAGGAGCTGTTCACCTAATTGCACTTGATGGATCTCTCCATCTTGTTCAGATGCCAGACGCGAGATAGCTGCCCCTTCTAGCCTGGCGCTTTAGGGGCCCAGCCCCCAGAGGAAGCCTCTGTGGCAGAGAAACTGAACCCCAGGGGAGCTGCACAGGGGCTGCCAGAGGCCAAGGTCTATCCCAGATGGAAGGAAGAAGACTTGAAGACAAGCGGGTGTCACTGGGAACTCTGAGGGTGAAGGGCGCCTTGTCTTCCTGTGTTCCCTTCAATTACCATGACTGAAAGCCCCTCCTAATTTACTTTAGGGCCCTTGGATGACATCTTAAGAAGGATCACATCCGCTCCCCACACATGCCCGGAGGATCCTCTGACTGTTCCCGTGTCTGCTCCCTGCCCCCATCTTCCCCTCCCTGCCCCCACTTCCACCCCACCCCTCCCTGCCCTACCCCCACTGGCCCATCCAACAGTTTTGTGCCCGCTCCAGTGGGAAATGTAGACCCATTTCCTGTCCCTGGGATCCAGCTGGGAACAAGGGGCTTGTGATCTGGAGCCCCAGCCCTGGGTGCATCAGGGCAGGCACTTGACAAGAGACAAGCTCTGTCAAGCACTGGGAACGCTTTCTGGGATGGGAGAAGGAAGGAAAGCCTCAGTGAACCTTTCCTTGCCTGGCAAGCCAAGAGGACAATCACCTGTGGTCCTGAGTTCTCTTCCCCTCACCTGCCACAGGGCAATGGTGCCCAGGTTGTGGGCCCTCTGGGCCTCTCAGCTTCATCATCCCCAGGAGAGCCAGGACCTCCCTCCGGCCCACCAAATTCCCACTGTGTACTGGGAACTTAGTAGGCTCCGGTGTGCAGAGCCCATCAACCCATGACCCCTCACATGCATGCCAGAGCCCACAAAGTCCCATGTTAACAAAGAAACTATAAAAGCCTCCTGGGGGTGGGGGTTGAGGTCTTCCCAGTCAGAAGCACACAGGGAAAACCAGAAAGCAAAAAGGATACAGCTTGCTTCAAAATTGAAAACCAAAGCAAAAAGAATGGAGCTCTAGGCTAAGTTCAAAAGCAAATAACTCCTCACTCAGGAAAATGTCACATACACAGTGGTCCAAGGACTCTTGCCCTCCTGTGTGAGGAGCCCGTGGAATGAGCAGGAACACAGGTGTCATCTTCCAGGGCACAGTGGAAGGGACGGGGTGCTGTAGAAGAGAAGGGGCATATTGGGAGGGACAGTCGTCCTAGGCCTTGTTGCCTGGCTAGTTTGCTTCTAGTTTTCAATTTCCTTCAGTGGAAATGTACTGCTTCCATAACCATATGAAATAAATGTTATTTTATGTTAATCACAACATTGGTGCTGAAGCTAGGACATGGGGACAGGAAGTTCAAGCTGTGTGCTGACTGCATGGGGACCCCACTCTGAAACAGGAAGCCTCAACCTCCAGACATCCAAGGCTTCTCGCTTCAGAGGAGGAGACCAACCGTGAAGATAGCCCACCGAGGACCAGGCTGAGCAGCTGTGAAGCCCACTCAACCCTAAGTCCAATCATCTCCCACCAAACCCATCTTCTCTAGTCCAGGTTGCCTTCATTAAACTTTCATTTTCAAATTTAAAAACCCTGAAGCTCAGAATATATAGCACTGGGTGCTCACATTAGAAAGAAGACGTTGTCTCCTATCAGTGCTCTAAATCCCTAAACCAAGGAAAATAAAAAAAGGATGAAATAAACCCAGAGCAAGGCAGTCTGATGGAGGCAACAAGGTGCAGAAATTAACAAAATTGACAAGCAGCAAACAGTAGAGAAATCAATGAAACCAGAAAGCTGGTTTTGGGGCACACACCTATAATTCCTTTGCTCTGAGGGGCTGAGGCAGGAAGAGCACAAGTTCAAGTCCAGCCCAGACAATTTATGGACTTAGTAAGAGCCTGGCTCAAAATAAAAAATAAGGGGTTGGGAATGTAGTTCAGAGCAAAGACCCTGGGTTCAATCCCCAGTAACACACACACACACACACACACACACACACACACACACACACGCTGCTTCTGTAAAATAAATTTCTGACAACATAGACAAAGAAAATGAGAGAACATTCAAATCACCAACATCAGGAATAAAACAGCTATCATTATAGCTGCCATAATGAGAGGAAGGCAATAGTGGATCCTTGTGTTACAACCAAACTGACATATGAACAACTTGGGTTATGGCCAGAATTTTTTACTTTAAGGCTGAGAGACTTTGAAGGCTGTGTAGAGGAGCCTGAGCCTTCAATTGACAACTTGAGTTACAAGCAGCCCTTGGGAGCAAATTGAGTTCGTAAGTTAAGGGTCTATTCCATACTTAAATTTCGACAGTGTAGAAGAAATGAAATGACTTAATTCCTCAAAAACCACAAGCAACCAAAACCCAACCGATATGAAATGCATAAATATCCCACAATCTGAATGGCCCTATAGCAATAAAAGAAAATGAATTTAGAATTTAAAAGAAAACCCTAGGTAGGCCCAGACATTCTCAACAGAGAATTCTGCCATGTCTTTATGAAGAATTAATATCACAGTACAGAATCTCTTCTAGAAAAAAGAAAAAGAGAGAACACTTCCCAACTAATTGTATGAGGTGAGTCTTATATAAAAACTGGACATATCATGTCTGCATCTTGTACAATGAATAACCACTAAGACAACAATGTGCAATGTATTAATTATTGAAAATGTGCCAGTAATTGGTTGTGAAACTGTCTTATTGATATTTTTTCTCAATAAAATTACTAAAAAAACTGGACAAAGACATAGAAATAAAACTATAGATGAGTATCTCACAGATAACTATAGACTAGTATCTCTCAGAACTTCAATACAGGAACTGTCAATGAAATATTAGCAAATCGATGTGTTCAGAACCATATAAAAGAAATTACACTGTTATGTATAACTACTATGAAGACAACAATATGCAATGCATTAACTATTGTAACTGTCCTACTAACCTGTTTTGAAACTGTCTCATTGCTATTTCTTTCTCAATAAAATAAAAAAGAAAAAGAAAAAAATTACAGCTGGGCATGGTAGCACATGCCTGTGATCTCAGCACTTGGGAGGCTGAGGCAGGAGGATAGTTGCAAGTTCAAGACAACCCTGGGCTACAAAGTGAGTGCAAGCCCAGCCTAAATTAGCAAGACCCAGTCTCAAAAAAAGACCAAAAAAAAAAAAAAGAATTATACAGCATCACCACCCAGAATTTACTCCAGGTATACAGATTGAATCCATACAAAAATCAACCCACACCACACACTATCAACAGGCTGAACAATAACAACCACATAATCTTACCAACTGAGGCAGAAAAACCTTTGACAAATCCAGTGCCTATTCATAAAAAAACCTCTCAGCAAACTAGGGATAAATGAGGCTTCCTCAACTTCTTCAAAGGCATCTATGAGAACACTCCACAGCTAATATTACTCAGTGCTCAAGACCGAATGCATGCCCTCTGTGCTTGGAACAAGGTGCCCGTGTCCACCAACACGTCTCTTATTCAGTGTGGTACTAGAAGTTCTATTCTCTGAAATACAGAAGGAAAAGAAATAAAAGCCATTCAGATTGGAAAGAAAGAAACTAAGCTGTCCTGATTTATAGGTGATTCAACAGTCTATGCAGAAATGCCTAAGAATCTGCACAAAAACTCCCAGGATCGGCAAGTGAAATTAGCAGACTGTGCAAGGTGGGCATGCAAAAACCATTCTCATTTCTATACACGAATAATGAATATGCTAAAATAAATTAAAATACTGTTTCACCTATGATCACTATAAAAATAACAAAACATGTAGACATAAATTTAAAACATTTAGAGAGCTCAAAATGGTACAGGTTTAATGCAACTCTGATCAAAATCTAGCAGAAATTTTTGGTGGTCAAGGACATGCTTATTTTCTTACCAAATTTATAGGGAAAAGTATAGGCAAAAATAAATCTTGACTTGAATTTTGCATCTTATATAAAAATTAACTCAAGATATATCACGCATATAAATGTAAAATTATAAAGCTCTTCTAGAAAAACAGGAGAAAAATTTCAGAACCTAAGACTAGTCAGCGTTCTTACACTTGACACCAAAAACAAGTGGACTCATCAAAACTCAAAGCTTTTGTTTGCTGAAAAGACCCTGTCAGGTAAATGAAGAGACACAACAGATTTTTATACATGACATGTGTGACAAAGGTAGTTGGAGTCTCAAAGAATTCTCAAAACTCAATAGTAAAAGGTTATAATTTTATTAAGAATTGGGGAAAAGATACAAGTCATTTCACACATGTGTCAACAGTGATGGCAGCAAACTGGTAAGAGCACACTCATTGTCAGTGCCTGCTAGGGAATGCAAGTCAGAAGCACACCGATACGTCACCACCACTAACACAAAACCACTGGCAGCATCTCATGGTGGGATGCACGTGGAGAAGCGGCCTGCACGCGTTGTCGTCGGAGCATGGCAGGCAGTCTGTCCCTTCACTGTGAAGTGAATGTGCAACTGCAACGTGACCCAGCAGTGTGGCTCAAAGAAATAAAGGTTTATAGTCACACAGGAGCCTGGACCAGAAGCTCTCGTCCTGAGAGTGAGACCCAGGCGCCCAGCAGATGTCCTTAGTTGGGTGAAGGGTTAAACAGGCAGCGTCCCCACCCCCTGCTCAGCGCAGGCAGCGAAGGCTGCTGATACACAGGGCGGGATGGCTCTCCAGGGACTGAGCCGAGTAAAAAAACACCAATGCCAAAAGGTTACATAATCAAATGATTCCATTTCCATAACGTTCTTGCAATGACAGAACAGAAACAGAGAACCAAGTCCTCCTGGTTGCCAGGGCTTCAGAAGAGGGTGGGGTGAGGCAAAGCTGATGCGACTTTAGAAGGACAGCACATGGGTCTGGTGACACACACTTGTAATCATAGTGCTTTGGAGGCTGAGGCAGGAGGATGATGAAACTGAGCCCAGCTTGGGTGACTTAGTGAGACCCTAACTTAAAATAAGACTTTTTTTTTTTTAAGGAGTGGAGATGTAGCTCAGTGCAAAGGTTCAATCCTCAGTACCACACACACACACACACACACACACACACACACACACACACACTACTAGGGACCTGTGCCTTTAGGGTGCTTCATGCCTCTCTTGTACTGATATCTGTTATTTTTGCAAGATATTACCCTTGGGGAAGCAGGAGAAGGCTGCACAAATCTCTCAACACCATTTCTTCAGCTTGTATGTGAATTACAGACATGAACATTTTTAAGGAAAAATTTTAAAGGTACTTTTTTTTAAAAAAAAAAGAATAAAATTTAAAGGTCCCAACAGGCAAGGTGGCTCAGGGCACGGCAGACACCGGCCAAGTGGTGACATGGCCTCCTGCTGTTCTACAACAGTCCCAAAGCAAATTGGAGACTTGATGATTCAACGGAAGCTGTTGGCCCCTCTGCTTCCATGAAGCCCACCATCCATGCCTCAGCTGGCTTTGGTCCCATGGTTGGGCCACTGCCCCAGTGTCCAGTATAATGCCCCAGTGGAGCTGGCTGACACCCATGCCCCAGAAGTACTGTCCCCTCTGCTGGCGTACTGGAGATCTTCAGGTGATCAGGTGGGGCAGCTTCCAGCCTCCCTGCCTTAGCCCTGGCCTCAGCTGTGCCAGAGATGGGCAGAGGGAGAACACTGCCTTGCCCTTGGTGGTGGTGGGGAGCTGGAAGGAAGCCGTGCAGGAGAACACCATTGCTTCCATGACCAAAGCCAGCACATGGACCTCCAGGCCGCAGCTGCCGTCCTCAGGAAACCTCTGCTCCCACACTTGCTCCTGACCAGGAAGCCTGGACTTGGGCAGGACGCTGGAAGAGGGAGCTCACATCTGCCTTGGGGACACTGGGTCTCTGTCCTGATGCAGAGCTCCTGCGCAACCCCGGTCAACTCCCTCCCCACAGCAGGCTCAGCCTGGCCCAGGAGAAGTGGAGCCTCAAAGCCCCCAGGCTGACCCCAGGGCCTGGCATGCAGAGGAGAGCAGGGAATGGGGTCTGCAGACACGGAAGGTCCCAGGCCCTGTAGATGTTACTTGAGGCTCTGGAAACCTGAAGGGGAGCCTGAGCCAGCAGGGTCTGGGGCAGCAAGCCCAGGCTGGGCAGGCTTGATGACAGCTCCAGCTGGGGAGACGCGTGGGTCCCGGGCTTGATCCCCAGTGTGTGTGTGTGTGGGGGGAGGGGGGATCTGGCTTCAGTCTGAGGCCCTCAGTGCAGTGTTGGCTCTAGCCAGCAGGGGCTGGGATCCAGGCTCAGGCTCAGGGAACTCACATAACCTGGCCTCTTTCTCGTTGGCTCTAAGCAGCTGGGCTGGAGCATTTGGCCAGGCCAAGGGGACCAAGCGGGGAGCAGGAAAAGGCCTGTACAGAGCTCTCCTCTGGGATCCTCAGTGTGGTGACCTGCGTGGCAGCAGCACAGGCACTTGGGATCTGCTTTCCCTAGCAAGAGACAAAGCACATGGGTGCTGGCCTGCCGGGCACCTATGCAGGCCAGTGCCAGCACCTGAGGGGCTTGGAGACATCCTGGAAATACTGGGGCTGGGGTTGGAGCAGGATTGTGACCATGAGCAGGCAGCGATCACCTCCTCTCGTTCCTGGAGAGGAAACAGAGGCCCAGGGGAGTCCTGACAGCACATCAGGCCTTGCACAACCCAGCACCCTGGCTCACCCCTGTCTGTCCTCTATGTGGCTATCAGGATGTGAGCAGATGTGGTCTGGAGCACCAATGCCAGGCAGTGGTGGGGAGCAGGACCACCCCAAGTCGTCTAAGTGGGCATCTCTATCCTCAGGAGCATTTTGGCCACAGCTTCCTCAATAGAAAGGCATGTGAAGGGTTTGGGGTCCCAGAAAGAGGCCCTGGATGCCTAGTGGAGCCTCAGCCTCTCTAGGCCTCATCCCTTGTGAGGGGCCTGGCTGGGCCCCAGGACAGCTGAGTGTGTGTCGGTGACGGCCAACAGTGGCTGTTGCCCTGAGAGGATGTAAACAGCTGCTTCTCAGTGTCCTGGGCTAGAGGGTCCAGGGGCACCTGGTTAGGGGCAGCTGCCTCCTGCCAGGAGGGAAGGGATGGCTGGGCATAGCCAGATCCCTGCCCAGGCTGCCTTCACCCACACCATGAGACAGCATCTGCTCCCAGGGTACTGTCCTAAGTTCTGGGATGGTGACCCCTGCCCGGAGTGATCTCATCAAGCCCACAAGGGCTGCCCACTCAGACAGCTGCAGCCTGGGTTCCCTCCACGCCCTCTGGACTTGGTGCCAGGCACAGCTGTCCACATGAGCCAGGGAGGTCCTGACTGGAGAAGCCACTGTCCTGGGAAAGGAGCTGCAAGGGACACAAGTCCTGACCCAACTGTCCCACACTGCCAAGGACAGGGCTCTAAAGGCTGCAGGTCCAGATGTCTGCTGAAAACCTGGCCAGAATCTCAGAGGAGGCTCAGAGGAGCCTGGGAGGAGTCAGGTGGGGACAGCTGACCATGCTCTGCTCTCCATCCATCCTGGGTAAAAATTGTACAGCAGGGTCACAGCAGGGCACCCCATGAGAGGGGCTGTCCAGCCAGCAACAATATACAAGTGTATAAGAAGTGTAGGGGAAACTACCCAGCACAGGAACTTCATTCTAGAATCTTATCCCACATGCAAAGACCCACATGCCTCCCAAGGTGAAACCATAGGAACTGGGTCCCTCATGCTGACTGAGGCTGGTCACACTTGCTTCATATTCTGAGAAGGACTGAAACACAAAGGTCAGAACTAGGTCCAAGACACAGGCTCTAGGACCTGTGCTGGCACATTTGCAGTGGAGGTGGAAGTTCTTGCCAGTAACCTTCAGGCCAGGCCAGCTGGAGACCAGAGCTCACGTCACAGGGAAGGGAAGTAGGGGAAAAAAGAAGCAATCCCAGTGTCTTCTCTGGGTAAGACAAGTTCTCAGACATCTCAAAATTGTACAGACACAAAACACTGTATAATTGTTAAATTATTTGGAAACTTCAAAAGTTGGGTTGTTTGTATAGTTCTTAATGATATGGTGGCCTGCATTAAGTCTTCAGTGAAATCCTGGAACAAATATAAAAACAATCTTCCAAAGTGTACTAAAGTAGTCATAGCTGCTCGAGTCAAAACAGGCAGAGTGTGGAAACCTAGGAACCCACGCCAGGAGCACAGAGCCTCTGGCCTGGGGGGATTCGTCCAAAGAGGTCAACTTGGATTCTAAATCTGCGGTCACCTGGGCTGCAGCTGATCTAAATCAAAGCCCATGTCTGGAGATTCCCCTGAACCCGAGATCCAGTGGAGTATATGCTGAAATGAAGCACTAGGGTAAACTCAAGTAAGGACAAACTAGAAATGATTCTCTGTCTGCCATGGGAATAAGAGAGTCCACCACTCTGGCCTCCGTGTAATAGAGCTACACTGAGCTACCTGACAGAGCTACCTGGCTGAGATGGTGTGGACTCAGCAGTCTTTGTGTAGGAGTTCAGCCTTCCTTCACAACGCTCAAACTGGTCATTTGATTTCAGTGATACCCAGTATTAATTTTAAGGTACTTTGAAGATGTGAGAGAAATCTTCCTTGGAGAAAACCTCAAGTAATATTTCAAAGGAAAATAAAACACTCTCAAAAATATGTTAAAATCAAGGAATTCTGTTCCTTAAAAAGTTCCATGAAGAGAGAAGAAAATATAAAGCTCAGCCTGAAAGAACACATTTGCTACTCAGACAATTTGAAAGTGGCCTGGTCTATATAGATATAAAAAATTCTAACATATCATTAAGAAGTCCACTTGGGGTTGCCACCTGTGGACACACCCTTGAAATTCATCACGATAGGTCAGAAACTTAGTTCTCTTTCCCATTTTGCAAGATGATAGGTGAAAAAACGGAGAAGCCAGACACTAAAGAGAAGAAACCTGAAGCCACAAAGGCTGCTGCCAGTGGTACAGGTAAAAAGGGTAAGGTGAAGGCAAAAAGACCAAGTAGGGGCAGCCTCACTGCAGCCGAAATCCTGTCCTGGTTAGAGGAATTGGTAGATACTCCAAATCTGCCATGTATTCCAGAAAGGCTTTGTACAAGAGAAAGTACACAGCTGCTAAATCAAAGGTTGAGAAGAAAAAGAAAGAGAAAATTCTTGCTCTGATCACAAAACCAGTCAGTGGGGACAAGAATGGAAGTACCCAAGTGGATAAGCTTTGAAAAATGCCTAGATACTACCCCACTGAAGATGTGCCCTGAAAGCTGTTGAGCCACAGCAAGAAACCCTTCAGTCAGCATGTGAGGAAACTTCGAGCTAGCATCACTCCCGGCACCATCTTGATCATCCTTGCCGGGCATCACAGAGGCAAGAGAGTGGTCTTCCTGAAGCAGTTGGCCAGTGGCTTGCTACTTGTGACTAGGCCTCTTAGCCTACATATGTTCCTCTACAAAGAACACACCAGCAATTTGTCATTGGCACCTCTACAAAAATTGATATCAGCAAAGTGAAAATCCCCAAACACCTCACTGATGCTTACTTCAAGAAGAAGCAGCTGCAGAAATCCAGACACCAGGAGGGTGAGATCTTCGACACCGAGAAAGACAGATACCAGATTTCAGAGCAGCACAAGGTGGATCAGAAAGTGGTGGACTCACAGATTTTATCAAAAATCAAAGCTGTTCCTCAGCTCTGGGGCTACCTGCAATCTGTTTTTGCCCTGACAAATGGAATTTATCCTCATAAATTAGTGTTCTAAATTTCTTAACTAAGAACCTAATTAAATAACTGATACATTTTTTTAAAAAAGAAAGAAATTCACCACCATAATCAGGACCAGGAACTCATTCACCACACCCCCAAATGTTCCTTTCAGTCTCTCCCTATGGGCCTTGTCAATCTTCTCGTATTTCCAAGAACTTAAAAGACTTAGCTTTTATGTTTAGACCTATGACTCATTTGAGCTAATTTAGGTGATGTGAGGTAGGGCTCGGCTCTCCTCTGTTTGCATCCAGATGTCTTATGTGGACATCCAGCTGCCACATAACTGTTCAAGACTATTCTTTCTTCAAACTAACTCAACATTATTGTCAAAAATCAATTCATTACGAACATGAGGATTCATTCCTGGACTCTCAATTCCATTTCGCTGATTAGAAGGTCTGACTTTATGCTAGCACAACCTGTCTTAATTCCTCATTTTTGAAATGGAAAATGTGAGTTCTCTAATTTTGATTTCTTTGAAGATAATTTTGGCTGTTGTGTGTTCTTTGTATTTACGTATGAGTTTTAAGATCAATTTGTCAATTTTTACAAAAAAAGTAGTTCAGTTTTTGATAAGGATTGTTCCATATGTAGATCAGTTTGGAGGTTATTTCCATCTCAGTAACACGAAGGTTTATTTTTTTTAAGGACCCTGCACTTGCCAGGGAGGCACTTATTTTACTGAGCTATCTCCCTGGCCCTACATTAAGTTTTTTAATACATGAATGTAGCTGTTTACATTTTTTAAGCCCTTTTAAGTTTCTTTCCTCATTATCTTGCTGTTCTTAGTAATGTCTGATGCTTCTTGTGATGTTATTTCTAAATATTTTATTCTTTTGATGCTATTGCAAATGGAATTGTCTTTTAAAAATTCATATTCAGTATGTCCATTCAAATACAATTGATGCTTATGTATTGAACTCATCCCCTGAAACCTTGCTAAACTCATTTATTGATCCTAATACTGTCTTTTTATGGACCCTTTAGGATTGTTTATGTCAAATATCATGCTGTCTGCAAATAAAGATAATTTTGCTTGTTCCTGTCAGGTCTGGGTACTTTTTGGCTTAATTTTGCTAACTACAACCTCCAGTAGAATGTTGAATAGAAGTGGTAACAGCAGATATCCTTTTCTTGTTTCTGCCATTAGGGGAAATTATCCAGTCTTTTCCCATCAAGTATGTTAGCTGTTGGCTCTCATAAGTGCTCTTTAAAAGGAGAAGGAAGTTCCCTCCTATTCCTATCTTGATGAACGTATTTTTTGAAGAGGTGTTCAATTTCAAATGCTTTCCCTCTGAGTATCTAGATGGCTAGGAGGCTCACCTCTTCTGCTGATGCAGTTGTGGACCAGCTTGGGCAGCCTACTGCGTCATGGCACACAAGCCTTTCTGCATCCTGCCAGGCTCGCTTCCCAAAAGTTTGCGTCTGTATTAATAAAAGCTATTGCTCTCACTTTCTTGTGTTGTTTTTGTCTACTTTTGGAACTAGAATAATTAGTGGCCTCATAAAATCAGTGGAGAAGTGTTATACCAGTTTTGGGAACAGTCCATGACATATTGGTAGTAATTAATCTTTAAATGTTTAGGCTAGCTATAGCTCCTTGTATGCTGCAAACACATACTAATGAAAAAAACTTTATAAAAGAATAGTTTATGAGTACAGATACCCAGACTTAGGCCTTTATTTGGGGTAATATTTTGATTACTACTTTGTGTATTTGGTACAGGATCTCGCTACATGGCTTGGACTTGTAATGATCCTCCTGTTTTCAGCCTCCCCAGCTTTGGGATTACAGGGGTGTGCCACTATTCCCAGTCTGGACCAGCATGGCATGTGGTGCCAGGGACTGAACCCTTGTCCCTGCACTTGCCTAAGCAGGGGCTTAGTCCACTGAGCTATCTCACCGCTCCTTGGTTACTACTTCAATATCTTTACTTTAGGTGCTCTACTTAGGCATTCTAATTCTTTTATGGATCAGTTTGTGTCTTTCTAATGATTTTATCTAAAATATTATATAATTATTCACAACATTTCTTTATAATCCTTTTTATTTCTGTAAGGTTGACGCCTGTATTTTTATTGGATTTGGTTTATAATTTCTTTATTGTAATTGTATTATCTACCTGATGAGATATTTTCACGGTAGCTCTTGTTAGCACGTTCTCTGTGAGCCATCTTAATGTATGCTAACAGCTATTTTGAGGTCTTTGGTAACCCCAAAATATAGGCCATCTCACAGCATCTGCCTTCTCCCCAGGTATAAACCACACTTGCTTGCTCTTTGCTTGTCTGGCTTTCCGGTAGAGACTGGACCGAGTTTGCAGCCACTCTGGATGCCCATCCCTCTCTCTCCACAGCATGCTTCTGTTGCCACGGCCCTGCCTTAGTGAGAGAGAGTCTCTTGGGCTCGAAGCTGTATCTTGCTGCCCGCCAGGCTCCTGCCAGCAATCTGGGGTGGCAGTGTGGTGGGGCTGCCTTGAACAGACTCCTCACTGATCTCCCTGTTAAACTCTCTGCCACCCTGCTGTCACACCCAGCTCTTAGGCACCACTAATGGGTGGTGGATATTGTCTCCATAATGATCCAAGGCATAAATTTCTCCACAGTTTTATCCAATTAATTTCAGGCAGAGATGATATTTGGATTTTTTTCTGGACCCAGGAGGGTTTTTCTTGGCTTTTATTTTCTCTGCCTCTTCCTGGTAAGCTGGCTGGCCTACAGTTTAGCTTGCTCTTAGAGTAATCAGCTTCTTTGCTTACTACCAAAGTCCCCTTTGTTTCTGAGACAGCCCTTGGCCTGTGTCATATCTCCCTCTGTGCATCTGTGCATTTGTGGTGATTTTCAAGGCCCTCTCAGGTTGTCCAAGATCCCCTCTGATTTCAAGATTCCTGCTTCGGTCACATGGGCAAGTACCCTTTGTCCTTGGAGGGTGAGAGTCATAGGTTCCAGGGAATGAACTTATTGTCTTGAGGGACTGTTAGTCTGCTGAGCATCTCTGTGAATCTTTTTGGGGAACCAAGAGGTGGGGACTCCCAGCTTCAGTGTCATAAGTAATGTAGTGCAGGCACTGTGGCAGGGAGTATGTCTGGGGCAGCAGGGACTGAAGGCCATGGGTCAAATGCCTCAGCCTCTCCTGTTCTGTGCTTTGGTATCCTATCTTGATCAGGTGTTGCTGTATTTGTGGCATTCTTCAGAACAATTTCCAGAGGGTTTTTTTTTCTTATATTTAGTACAGGGTCTACAGGGTCTTACCACACAGATCGGACTTGTAGTGATTCTCCTGTTTTCAGCCTCCCAAGCGCAGGATTACAGGTGCATGCCACCATGCCCAGTCTCAATTGCTATCTCAGTGCACCCCAGGGGCAGGACCAGCAAGGCACACCAGGGATTGAACCCCAGTCCCCGCATCTGCCTAAGGAGGCACTTTAATCCACTGAGCTGTCTGGCTGGCCCTTCCAGAGTCTTTAAATACATGGGCTTTTGAAGATAATTATGATCTGCCTGTGTACTGTGCTAGGGTGATCAGCACAGAACCTCTCTGAGCTCTTCTGGTGTGGCATCTCTTAGCCTGTGCCCTCAGCCTTTTTTCTGTTTTCCTCCTGCACTAATCAAGCATTTATTAGAACCTACCTCACCTCCTGGTCCAGCTTCTTAGCTGCAGCTCTTTGCTTTGTCATTTTAGTGCTCACTTTATGGTTTGCAGCAAGCGTCGTCAGTGATCTCAATCTACTCCTGTGTGTCTCCCTTTAGCTGTGCAGCTCAGGCCTCTGGCATGGATACTTCCACCCCTCCTCCACTGTCTGCTTCTGCTGTGAATGCCAGCATACATTGAGATTATTTCTGCATGTGTAATCAGTTGTCCTTGTAAGGTAGTTAATGATACATTTACCCCTGTGGTTTCCATTGGCAGTGACCTTCCCTGTTGTTCCTGGAACCAGAGCTGTGTTGGCATTAATGGTTCTTAGATCTGCTGTAGTAATTGAAAGTCGACCTTCAGTTTTGTGTTTGGAAGACTTCATTGCCAAGTGTGTAACCTTCCATTGGCGTTTTGTCCTGGGGACTCCAGTGCCATAAACTGCCCTGGTGGCTGCACTGTTTCCGGGGAGAAGTGTGTGGTTGTCCCCATTTCTGGCCTGGGGATGTGGCATCTCCTCTTTTCGCTGACCCTTGGGCACAACTCTGTGGCACAGACTCTCCACACATTGCGATGAGGCACTGTTGGGTCACCTTCTTCTGCTTCCTGTGCTTGGGGTGGGTTGAGCATCTGAGTTCTGTAAATTCTCATCCAATTTGGAATTTTTTGTCATATATTTTTTTCTGCTTTTAATTTCTTTGATGACCACGATGATAATATGTAGTAGGCAACCAAAACTTCTTCTCAGTTTCTGTGCCTGTGGCTTCCCCCGAGACATCTCCTTAGCCACTGCCCCTGACTGGTGCTCTTTTCTCCTCAGGGACTGCAGCCTCATGAGTCCTTCTTGGATCTTTCATGTCTCTGCTTAACTGAGCCTTAACTTTCAGTCTGGAAGTAATTGTGCATTCAGGGGAAATTACAGCAGGAATACAGGGAAGTTAGCCAGGGATAGGGTAGTGGTTTTTGTTGGAAAAACTTGGAGAAGGAATGGGTTCCGGGAGAGGTGGGCACTGTGGCATGAAGCTGGACCTGTGTGCGTGCAATGGAGTCGCTGGAGTGCAAGACCAAGGAGCCCCACCTTCAATGAGTCACTGCGAGGTTGCTTTCTTCTGCTCCTGGCCCTGAACCTAAGCCTTCTCCTAGAACAAGGACAAGTTATATTTGATCCAATCTGACCTGGCAATCGAGGTCACCTTACCAGACACTAGCTGTGCCAGATGCTTGCATTTAGGAAGGGGATCATGATCACAATTCTGGTCAATGGGAGCCATTGGCAATGGGGCTTTGGCTTCTTGAAAAAGAAAGATGGAGAAGACATTTTGCTGATACCAACTTTTCTCTTCCTGAAGGGTGTGATATTGGAGCTATGGCAGCCGTCTTTGACCCATGAGGGAAAGGTGAAGAGAACAGAGACAGTGAACCAGGGCCTAATGTGGTGTAACAGCCCAGAGCCATGCTGTGTGAGCACCTTTATTGTCTAAGCCAAGAGCCTGCGAGGCATGGCCTGAGGTATGGACTTCTGGGCCGTGTGACCCTTGCAGGCTCCACAGCACCTCATCTCTGCCACCCTGACTGAGAGGGCCCTCAGGCCCAGTTGTGCAGCCCAGGAGCCCCAACAGCCCTGCTTCTCTCTTGGACTTGGGTGCGTACTCAGTGACCAGGAGGCTCCCCTTGATGGACTGGCATGAGGCTACACAATGGAGCAGGGCCATGCCCAGGAGGCTGAGCCTCAGGCCTGCTGTGCATGCTGTGCTTGTGCACACAGCTGTAGACACCCACAAGGATGGGGGGGCTTGGGGTCCAGCCTAGGCAGAAGCTGGCAGCCACCCCACCCTGGGAACACATGGTTTAGGGCCCCAGGACCCCAGTTCTCTGCAGCCTTTACCAGCTGGGCAGCAGGAACTCCCTTGTGTGCAGTGAAGGCTCAGCTTCAGCCCGTCTGCTGCATCTCCACGGGCCCCAAGCGCTGCTCCCCACACCACACCCTGCAGCTGCCAGGCTGCTGTTCCTTTCTTACCTGCAAACCGGGTCACCCATGTGTTGACCTCTCTCCTGGCTGGGACAAGGTGCCACCTAGGACAGGGCAGTGCTAGGCAGCCCTACTCCAGGAACAGTGTGTGTGTGTGTGTGTGTGTGTGTGTGTGTGTGTGTGTCCCCTGGGCACTGAGCGGAAGGTATTTTTAGGTTACATTGTTTTTCATTAGAAAATATTTTTAGACCACTCTCACCTGAACAATAACTGCCTGTGGCTTTGGCTAATTTTACTATAATCAGTGGGGCCTGTTGGGTGATTGAGGTGCCACCAGCACTATTTGCTTGGACATGCAGGACGGATAATCACTTGTGTCCCAGGACTCCACCAGGAACACAGCTACAGATCCTTGGGGAGGGGGGGGGTGCTTGTAGGAACCTCAGGGGATTGGGCCAGAAGTCTCAGGTCCCAGAAGGAAGACACTTAGCACACGTTGGGGCCCCTTGCTGCCTGCTCCCAGCTGCCTGTCCTATGCAGAACTCATAGGTGAGGTCAGGTACTTTGGGGCAGGAGGTCACGGTCTTTTGGGTGGGGACAAAGTCTCTGGCAGGAAGTGGCTGCCACAGCACCCCAACATGAGCTGCTGCCTCTCCCAAGTTTCTATATCTCTACAATGCCAGGATGGTTCCAGGTCCCCTGCCGGTCTCCTTGCGCAGAGGGTGCAGACCAGTTGCAAGGTCTTCCAACCCCTACATGTACCTAAAACACTGGGCTGCTTGCTCCAGTGAGGCCCAGGGCAGCGGTGAGGGCAACTCTGGGATGAGGACCTCATAGAAGCTGCAGCTGTACTATACCCAAGGCTTCTTTTAGTCCTTCCCTCTGCCCACCACACAGCTCAGCCCCTGGTCTTGTCCTGTGCCACCAGCCATCTCTGCTGTGTGTCCCCACAAGCTCAGGTCCTCTCTGATCCCCATCCCTAGACCCACAATGCCCACTTTGCTGCTGACCCCTGTCTCCTTTCTCTGTTCCTTGGTTTCCCCACTGGAAGGGTTGCTGAGAGGAGGAGGCTATACACTGTTTAGCTCTTGCACAGCCAGCAGGACAGGCTAGGGAGGTGCCAGGCAAGTGCTATGACAGCTTTAAGGGGACTTGGCCACAGGAGCACAATGGCTTTGTCATTGTTCCGGTTCATATGCTGGGGTCCTAGCACCCAAGCTGGGGTCTTGAGAGGTGATGGGGGTCACACAGATGAGCCCCAAATACCAATTGTGCCCTCTTAAAAGAGGCAGTGAGTCCATCCTTGTGTGACACGTGGGGACCCAGGAAGTGGTCTCGCTGGTCCCCTAGGTTGCAATGCTGACTCAGAAATCATGGCTTGGTGTCTGTAATACAGTCCTACCCCTGGGCAGCAGTGTCTTTTTATGGCAGCCCAATCAGAATGAGACAGGAGAGACCTTCTCTGGATGGTTACTTTCTTCCCTGGTTTAGAAAACAAGAAGAAAGTGGACAGGACATCAGTGACTGTTCTGTGTTTTGAAGGAACACAAGTTAGGGGACCAAAAAGACCCAAGAACAGAGTGCTTGGTGGCAGCCCTCAGACAGTGGCACTGTGACAGATCCACTGTGTTCTGTCCCTGCTCCAAGGAGCAGTGGCCATAGCCCTGCCCTGTGATAGCCTGTGTGCTAGGGTGGGAAGGATCCCCACACGCCTACATCTCTGCATTGAAAGCACCCATGTCCTAATGGCCCTAACTCTAACCCCAACTCCAGGCAGATGCCTACCTGGCTGCTCCAGGCATTGACCCAGAAGAATATTTATTAGACCTTGCTGGTTGGCATTCAAGACCTATATGTGTTTTGCTATAGGTACTCGTAAGTGTTTCATTTATTTCAGTGAGTGTAAATAATATTTTTAATTTCAGTGTCTCTGCTCATTCTACCATATAAGAAATATATTGATTTTTTGTATATTTATCTTGTTTCTTGTAACCTGGAGTACTTACCTAGTTCTAAGTTATTTTTGCTTGTTTGTTTTTTGTAGATTTCTTAAAATTACTTATGTAGGCAATCATGTCATTTGCAAACAAGAATAACTGTATTTCTTCTTTCTCAATCCAGAAGCCTTCTTTTATTCCCCCCGCCGCCCCTGCCTTCAAGCATTGTGTAGAGTTGCTGGTGTAGCGTCGCACAGGTTTGGCAACAGCAGGCATCCCTGCTTTTCCGACGATCCCAGGGGACATCACCCAGGCTCTCACCATTAAATACAACATCACATTAACTGTAAGTTCCCTTCTGAAAGTTAGCCATAAGTTATCCTTCTGAAAGTTTGGTCATGGAAAAAGCATTGAAGAGAATTTTTAGTGTCATAAGACACATGGAACTTAGAATTTACCATCTAAGCATTTAAAAATGTATAATCAGTGACATTTAGGTTGCACGATGTCATGCAACCCTCACCACTGCCTGGTTCTAGATCATTTCTGTCACCCCATAACCCTTGGGCAGTTGTTCCCAAGACATCTTCCACCAGAAGTTCTAAATTTTGCCAAACCTTTTTCTGCCTCCCTTACTATGATCCTGTGATTTTTCTCAGCCAGCCTATTAATAAGACAGATTGCATTAATCAATCTTCCTGTATTGAGACAGTCTTTGCCTCTGTAGACTAAGTCCCACTAGGCCATGGTGAGTAATTGTTTTTCTCCATTGTTGAATCCCATTTGCCAATATTTTGTCATGGCTCTTTGTATCTATGTCCATACGTAGTGTGGGTCTGCAGTTTCCTGTTTCTGTATCTTCTTCTGATTCTGTGTCAGGTGACACCAGCAGGCAACCTGGAAGCAGTGGACCTGGTTCTGTGCTTCCCCATTGCCTTCCTATGACCACTTAGGGTTTGCAGACTCCTGTTTTGTGTTACCTGCACTGTTTCTGAATGTGACTCTTGTACTGGTCACATGGTGGCTGCTCTGTGTTACATATAGCTTAGTTGATTGGAGCCAGCATCTCACCACTTTAAGTGAAAAATAATAACCTCACCTTTCTGAGGTCATTTATCTCTCATATTTACAATGTAATTGTTTTAAATATTTTCTTTACATGCACTTAAAAGCATATTAAACAATGTGCTAATATTTTCTGCAATTGTCAAGCATGATTTGGAAAACTCAAGGTGAGAAAGAAATGTTAACTCGTATTTTTACTCCTGTTTTAGCCCTTTCTGATGTTCCAAGATCCCTTCTTTTACTGTCTTCTTTCTGTTTAGAGAAAGCCCTTTGATTGTTTTTTAGGATTGGTCTATTCTTGTGCTATTTAAATTTTTTTCCTTTTTTGAGTATATCTCGATTTCTTTTTTGTTGCTGGAGAATTTCTACTGTCAGGTCTTGAGAAACATTTTCCTTCCTCTGATCTCTGTCCCTCCTGATAGGAAGCTTCCAACCATTTTTTCCTAGGGTGTTTTCCTCAGTCCACCTCTGCAGACAGCTATTAGGTCTCTTGCTATAACCTCGTGGGTCCCTGGGACACTGCTCCTCATTTCCCGTCTGTGGGTGGTTTAGGTAATTTTTATTGTTTGTCTTCAAGATCCTGGTTTTGTTTCTTTTGTCTTCACTGTTCTACTGTTAAATTCATCTCTTTTATTATTTTTACTTGTCGTTTTTTTTGTTGTTGTTGTTGTTTTGTTTTGTTTTTCAGGTGTAACATTTCCATTTGTTCCTTATCTCTTCTGTTTGTTTGCTGAAAGAGACTATTTCTGCATTTGGTCCAAACATGTTTGCAACTGCTAATGGAAGCATTTGTGTGATGGCCCTAGGGTCATTTTCTCATTGCTGTCACCTCAGTGTTGGTGTCTGTGGATGGTCTTTCTC
Organism: Octodon degus; assembly: GCF_000260255.1. NCBI lineage: Eukaryota > Metazoa > Chordata > Mammalia > Rodentia > Octodontidae > Octodon > Octodon degus. Next base: position 1,315,574 of record NW_004524657.1, read on the forward strand.
ATTCAGGGTGAGCTTTTTTCAGGACCTTGATATGATCATTTTGTGTTGAAGGGAAGATGATTTGGGTATTATGCTATGAGTCTCTGCACCTTATGCTAATGTGCTGATTCTACAGACACCACTCTGTGATGAGCAGGAGGAAGGAAGGCTCCCCTGGCTCCTTTCACATGGGGGCACAACCAGGTACCCCCTTAGCCCCATCACTGTGCTGGGAGCCTCACCTTCCTTGGCTCTGGAGGGGAGTACCCTGGTAATGGGATGCTGAGAACTGTGCTTTATTCCCTGTGTGCCCCTACTAAGGCAGGACATAGGGGGCCTGGTAACTGCTCTGGGGGCCCGAGGTCCTGGCTCCAAGGCCCTCTAGCACTATCCAAAGGTGGAGATGTTTGCTGAAGGGTCACAGAGCCAACAATTCCTGTGTGCTCACCTGGAATGGCTGGCAGTGGTTTAGACACCCTAACCCCTTGTGGAAAAGGAAGCTGTCATCCCAGGCCTCAGGCTGGAAGACGCACAACTGGCTGGTTCCCAGGCTTCCTAGAGCCCAGAGCCTGCAGGGATAATGCTAGGGCAAGGCAAGCACTCCCCTGAAGCCTGGAGTAGCTTAAGGAGGAACCTAGACCCTCTCCTGACATGCCAAGCCCTCTTGGGCCAGTTCATCTAGGAATCAGGTAGGCCAGCCTTTGTTCTGGCCCACTGCCCTGGGAGAGGGCATCCTTGGCCTCTGTCCATCCCTGGCTGGCTCAGCCCTGTCATACAGCTTTCTCCTCCTGCCCAGACACAAGTACATGCCTGCCACAGGACCTTGCTCTGCAGTCATACACACTGTCTGCATATCTGGCATCTCCTCAATGCCACCCAGCAGAGACATGGCCCATCACCTGCCTCTATGATGGCCGCAGCCCAGGCTCTATTGCTGTCACCTGCCTGCTCCCTATTTTAGGTTCTCCCTGCCTCTGCTTATCCTTCTCTGGAATTTTCCTCCATGTCCTTGTGCTTACACTTTTGCCATCAGTCTCCTCCCTGGTGCTCTGTGGAGCAGAGAGGGGTCATCTGGGTCCTGCCCAGGCTCAGGAGGAGCCAGGTCACAGTGGCAGGCACTGTGGGCTCCAGTTGCCCTCAGCCCTTGGTTGCACCCACACAGATTGTGAACAGCCCAGGCTCCAGAGCCCAGGAAGCTGAGAGTGGAGGCTCAGTCCCTACCCCAATGGCCTCCTAGTGCCCCTGTCCTGGGCCTGCACTACCCAGCCCCACAGCCGTCCTCCCTCTCCATCACTCCTGGTAGAGATGGAGACTCCCACACCTCCCTGGTTGGTTACCCTAACAGCCTGGCCCATGCAGCTCTCTCCAGCCCCTGCCTACCCCACTGCCACAGCCCCAGTGCCAGCAGCAATATTGGAAAGCCACCCAGCTTCAAGCTGAAGCCAGAAGGCCTTGGTTCTCCCACCCTGGTGTCTACCACCAGGGCCTGTCTTCCGTTTAGAGGGGGAGCTGGGGACCCAAAGACCTAGATCTGGTGAGGGAGCAGCTCCACTATCGTACCTAGGGACCTCCCTAAGAGGCTGGCTGCATATTTGAAGATATACTCATAAGTGAAATAAACCAGACACACGTGTAAATATCGTACAGTTTCCCTATATGATAGGAAAATACAAATAGAAAGGAAATACAAAAGAAGAAATACAAATAGAAAGGTCTAATACAATTAAAAGGAAAGCTTGAGGACTAGATAATGAAGAGAGAGCAAGGAGAAGAGCTAGGAAACATGACAGAGGCAAGCCATACAGTTACATGTACAAGATGGGTAAGGCAATGATCCAGAGAATCTTCAGAAGATTTTCAAATCTAGCAGTTAATTGGAAGGATTCTCACCCTGACTAACTATATATACTGACACCTGTGAACTAAGCAACTACACTGAAGATGGCAATTTGTAATAGTAGGTTCATGCTTGGAGTGCCTGTCATTCTGGTCTTCTGAATATGTGCTGCTTGTCATGACATGCCAGTTGCTGCCGTGCTGTCTCTTAGGTAGATGATTGTTTAAAAAGGAAGGGGGTGGTGAATGAGGGCAGGAGATAGGAAAAGGAATGTTGTGGGATGGTCCTGCCACAATGTTGTATATGGTTAGATTTCTGGACTTATGTATAAACGTATATAATTCTTTATTCCTATTTTTAAAATATATTTTAATTTTTTAAATTTCTTTTTGTCATATTCTGTAGGGACTTAAAGTTTAACATATCAATCAATACTTGATGAAAAATACCCATTCCATGATATGCCTAAGATGTTTGATATTCAGACAGATAATGAGGTCAAGCTCAACAGCCTAGGTAATATGGTAACAACAATAAGCTTGTCTTCTGGAGGGTTAGCAACTTAAGTTTGTAGACCAAAAATTAGAGAAAAAGGAGAGCCGCAAGGAAAGCCAACATTTTGGCTCTAGCCTTCCAAGGTCAATTAAGACTCAGGACATATGAGAACTTGTACTGTAACACCATGTAACTCAGTTGTTTCCCAAATTTTCTGATCAAGGAGATTATGGGGCCAAAGAGGAAAGTGATCGATGATGTAGAGTGTGCCTAAGGAGGGTCACATGGAGAGGAAACATTCTCTCAGGCTTTCACAGAGAGCACATTGGCCAAGCAATGGCTGTGACTCATTCACATGGCTGACACTGAGAAAGGATCTACAATCTGAGGTACAGGGTCTCAGGATAAGTCCTGAGGGGATTTCACTGACCTTATCAGATCCAAAAGCTACAACTCTTGTTGCATAGGTCTTGCTTTATCTTAGTCTTAACCATCCAGCAGAAAAGTATAAAAATGAAGTACAAGAAATAAAGCCATGCTGTTCTGTTGAGCTGTAGGGGACTCAGGTCAACAACTTCTGACATTGCCAGTCAAGCAGAAGACCCAAATACTATTATGGACTACTGGACTATTTTGGAATATTTTGCTGAATTCACACACCTATAATATTTAAATGATGGAACTAAACAATAAAAGGGGGATATAGATGGCCATTTTGTATCTGTGTATTCAAAATGGTTAGGATAGATATATAGCTACATTCTCTTAATTCAAGGAATAGAGGGATTTGTTCTAATAGTGTTTGTAAATAGGATATCATGTCTGCATCTTCTACAACAAATAACCACTAGGAAGGCAATATGAAATGTGTTAATTATTGGAACTGTCCTACCAATTTGATTTGAAACTGTCTCATTGCTATTTATTTCTCAATAAAATTATGGGAAAAAAAAGATTATGGGGCCACATACGAAAGTGATTGATAATGCATAGTGCCTAAGGGGAGTCACCTAGAGAGAAAAAATTCAGGCCTTCACAGAGAACAAATTGGTCAAGCAATGGCCATGACTCAGCCAGATGTCTGACAATGAAAGAAGATCCACAAGGTGCTGTACATGGTTCCAGGGTAAATCCTGAGGGGATTTGACTCACCTTGTCAGATAGCAAAAGTTACATTTTTAGTTATTTAGGTCTTGCTTTCACTTGGTATCAACCATCTAGCAGAAAAGGTTTTAAAAAGTAATGCCACATTAATATGCTGAGCTGCGAAAGACTTAAGTCAACAACATCAGACAATTGCCAGTTGTTCTGGTAACTCACTATTATGGACTATTGGACTATATTGGGCTATTTTGCTGAATTAAAGTAGCCACAATATTTGGACTGGCATCAAGTATGAAAAGATCCTTTAAATGCTTCTCCAAATACAGCTTCTTTAACAGCAATGGAACATCAATCTCTGACAAAACAAAACAAAAATAGAGCATATAAATAAAGGACTGTTTTATAGTGAAAAAAACATATATACACAAGATAGGATAGATATACATTGACTTTCTCTTAGTTCAATGAAAAGAAAGCTCTGTACTAATATTGTTTAGACTAGATATCATGTCTACATTTTGTTCTCTGAATAACTATTATGAAGACAACAGTATGCAATGTATTAATTATTGTAACTTTCCTAGTAACCTGTTTTGAAACTGTTTTATTGCTATTTTTATCTTTTTTCTCATTAAAATAAAAAAAAAATTTAAAAAGAGTCTGGCTTCAGACTAGATCCTGCCCACATCCCCAGAGCTTGGCGATGAGCTGGGCACACAGGTAGTGGGCACATGCACATGTCACAGATGGACAGAAACCAAAGGGTGGGGATACCTGTGAGAGGACGAGATCACTATGTACTAAAAGTGTACTGGAATCTGGGCCTGGTGGCCTACACCTGTAACCCCAGTATTCTGGGAGACTAAGGCAAGACAATCCAAAGATCATCTTCAGCTTGAACAATTTAGGAGTTGATGGAAACCCCATCTCAACATAAAAAAGAGGAGTGGAGCTGGGAATGTAGCTAGCTCAGTGCAGAGGCCCTAGGTTCAATATCTATTATTATTATTATTATTATTATTATTGTTATTTGAATTTCCATATCTGTCACCCTCTTGCTGACACACACATGCGTGGGAAAGCAAAACTGTTCAAGGTGTAGAATATCACAAAAGAAGGATCCAGAGGAGACTGAGGGGGAGACAGGGCAAACTTCACTGGTGTGTGTGCACACATCTGTGTATGTGCACGTGTGTGCATGTGTGCATATGAGTGTGCCTGTATGCATGCATTGTGCACATGTGAGAGCATAGGGTTGGGGTGCTGGCCCAGAGTGGTTCTCCCAGGTCATTGGGGTGGCAGCTGTCCCCGCAGGGCTGGCTCCTGGATGCACAGCCCTGGCCACCTGCACCCCATGGCTGAGGGAGGCGGGGTGGGCCCCGTCACTCCTCATTTCCTTTAACCAGCTCAAGAGGAAGCAGAGCTTGGATTTCTGAGAGGCGCATAATTAAATGAATTAAAATGTTTTCCTTCGCGGTGACTTTGCCAGCTCCCATCCACCTCCCTTGGCCCTGTTCCCGGGAGTGTAGAGCTGGAGGACAAGGAATGACAGGGTAGCTGGGGCAGGCAGAGAGCCTCCAGAGCCATTAGCTTCCTCATCGTCATTCTGGGAGATTTATGGCTGGCTCTGGAGATCCCAGCCCGACCTGGTGGCCCCTTGTGCTACTGGAGAAGTTCCTGGAAGCCAGCCGAGGAATTCACTGCAATCGAAGCTGACAGAGCCCATCCTTGAGGAGCTGTGACAGAGTCATCCCCTGACCTGGGCCACCATGGGAGAGGAAGCCAGTGGGAGAGGAAGCCTACAGGGTTTCCCGCAAGGAAAGGCCTGTACTCAAACCGCTGGTGGGTGGAGAGTCCAGGGGCCTCCTCAGAACCCACCTTGACTGTTAGGGATGTGCAGAAGGCCTTGCCTGTGTCTGAAGCCTCCCAGTCTCCAGCCCACTTGTGGCCTTGTTTGCAAAATGAACCCTTTGTCCTTGGGTACAGCAGCCATGAGGGTCCACATCTGACCCAACCACAGCTTGGGTTCCAGGGAAGGTGTCTGCTGGTGACCTCCATATGCGCATTAGCACATCCACAGATGGCTGCTCCTTGCGGCACCAAGACCCCAAGGACTAAATAAACCCAAGGAAGCAATTACCCAGGTATTGATTATGGATTAGGCTAACGACATTACTAATTACATCTAAAGATGTGGATCCCGCACCCGCCTGTTAATGGCCTGCTTGAGGTATTAGGGCTGCTAATTAGAACAAACAGTAGGTTTATCACCCACTGTAATTGCTGGGTCCCCAAGGAGGATGACAGCTCCTGAGGACCCCATCAGCCATGGCCTCGGGTTTCCTTCTCAGGACAGATGCGCCCTCAACATTTCCTGCTGCTATGAAGGCCATGGTGGGCACTGGAAGGGAGGACAGGTCTGTGACAACAAGGGAAGCGAACCACATCCTGCCAGGGGAGCAGCACCCTTTACTCTGAGTCACCCCAAAGCGTCCTCTACCCTCCTTTCCAGTCACAGAACCCCCTCCAAGTCCACTTTGTAAGCCTAGACCACAGACCCAATAAATGGGGCCAAGCTGGCCTGCCAGGGAACCAGGCACAGCCTTCCTTCTGTTTGGTTTTTCAATTTCCTTGGGCTTCCCATGGTTTTGGTATTATAAGACCCTCGTTCTCTTTGCTTTCAATCTGCTGTACTTTAGCTACCCAAGGAACATGTAAGTGCATGTTCTGCTGATGCAGGCCTTATGGACAAGCGAATCCCTTTCGCTGCAGCCACATGTGTAGAGTGCTCCTGCAAGGCCCACTGGCTGGAGGGTTCAGGCTGTCCACTTTGCTGCCTACCAAATCCCACACCTGCAGATGTCCCTGGAAAATGTGAGCCTTGGATCCAAGCCCCCCCCCCTTACCAACCTCACGCCTCTAGTTCTTACTCATCGACGTTCTAAAGAAATAACTGAGGATGTTCAATGACCTTCAGCCTTCCAAGGGCCTGCATGAAAACTGAGAGGCTGAGGCAGGAGGACCACAAGTGTGAGCTCAGCCGGGGGTACTCAGAGAGATCCTTTCTCAAAAAGGAAAAAATGTTAAAAAGGTCTGGAGATACAGCTCACTTGGAAGGCCGTGGGTTTAGCTTCCAGTACCATGCCTTTGAGTACACACATGCATGCGCACTAATCAGATATTAAAGATTGACCTGTAATGGCCTTGGGACAGAGAGCAAAGGACAAGCCTAGGAGAGGCAAGTGGATGAGGAAGGCCAAGGAGCCCCTTGAGGCACTGGTCAGTTTGGGATGTGAAGAATTCGGACTGCAATTGGTGACTTGCTTTGGCTTCTCCTGGGACCTTAGAGCTATGTGTGGCCAGCCCAGCACAGGAGCTCATGGTCAGCTCCCCAGTAGCCTTGTGCAGACAGGGTGACAGGAACAGGTTCTGACTGCCTCTCACAGAGCTGTGGGCCACTCCATGCCTCACTGAGGACACCCTGCCACCCACACCCACCCTGCTGTCACCTGTAAACTGTGCCACAGCCCCTGCCCTGTGTCCCTGCTTGGGGGGTGACAGGGCAGCTGTCCTCTACAGGTGTGGCAAGAGACAGGCATCTTCAAGGTGGGGGGTCACCTGGCCGGCTGACAGGTTGATGGTGGAAGTGGGACGGTGCTCCTGGCCTCATCCCCAGCATGCAGGACTGAGTGCATCCGCTGTTGGCTACAGAAGAATGTATAAGCAGCCAGCCACTTCTTGGAAAGGATGATCTAACCCTAAGGGCGGGTAGGCACTGATGGGGAACAAGGAGGCTGGCAGGGATGTCTGTGCCCTGCCTGCCACAGTGGGGTGGTGCAGTGGCCCTAGAAATTTTGTCCACTCTGAGCCACCTGTGAGGTGAAGTGGCTGGGCAGGCATGAGGCTGGGAAACGGGGTGTCCCTCACCTGGATTCTACTGCCTGTGCCCCCCCCCCAGGTGGGATAGAAGGTCTACTTGTCCTTGTTCTTTTACGACAATGACAGCACTTATCATAAGAAATAAGCCAAGAAAGGAACAGGAGCTTTGCAGACCCCACATGGAGGGAATCTTGGGTGTCCAGGAGGCCGGGACCCAGGAGCTGGGCTCTGTTCCCCAGAGCCATCCCAGGTCACTCTTTTATTTTTTCTTTTGTATTTAGAACAGGATCTACAGGGTCAACAGGGCCTCATTATGTAGATCAGACTTGTAGTGATCCTCCTGTTTTCAGTCTCCCGAGCACTGGGATTACAGGCGTGCACCACCACGCCCAGTCACAATAGCTGTCTCAGTGTGCCACAGGGGCAGGGCTGGCATGCAAGCTGGGGATCGAACTCTGGCCACTGTGCTTTGCCTAAGCAAGCACTTTAGTTCACGGAGATATCTGGCCAGCCCTAACCTGGGTCACTCTTGAGAAGCAGTGATTTTAGAATGTATGCTTCTGTCTTTTATTCTAGCATTTCCATAATGCACACACTACTCTGTGGCATGTCTCAGTCCATAACTTGCTGTGACACTCTCCCACCCCCTGGGACAGATGCTTCCTGGAGCACACTGTTCATCTGAGACGGAGTTTAGTCTGCTGACGCCCCGCTGTTGGACACACGGGCTGTTCTCGGCTTTCATAAAGGCTCTTGGAAGACTGAATATCCTCGATCATCCTTAATTATTTCTTTAGAACATCAATGAGTAGAACTGGACATGTGCACAGGTTCAGGGCTTTGTGTAGATGACCCAACTCCCTTCTGCAAGGTTCACCAAGGTCTTGTCACAGTTGCTCCTGCTTATGACAGTTCTGCAAGGATGTGGCCTCAGGAGATGTCGGCACATCAGGAAACCATCCGGGTTCCCCAGGAGAAGGCGGAAGTCTTACATTTGTTATACCCTTAGTCACCACCTGGACCAAAAGAGGTGTCACCATGAGCACATGAGAGACACAGGATAAACCCAGGCAGTCACCACCACAATGCGTTCAAAATCCTTGACCTTCCAACTTGTCTCCAAATACTCCAGCTTGTCTCCAAATACTTCCAGCTCCTTCAAGAGTTGCTTTCTTGGAGGAGCTTATGGACACCTCTGTTCTATGATTTATTTTTTCATTTTTGAAGAGTACAAAATAGTGAAAGCATTAGAATGATGCAAGATTTCACTAAACAAATAAGAACTCAACAATGGTTGCTATTGTTACATGACGCTACCTTCAAATCAGTAGTTCAGATAACAGATATAAACGTGTAAAATTTGTTTAAAGAAAAAGAATAATGAAGAAGTTATAAAAAATTCAAAAGAGGAAAAAAATCAGAGTAAAAAATTTTTAAGCATTATCTGCTCCTTTCAAAAGGCCAGCAGAAATCGACAATACAATTATCCAAACTATTCTGCATATATACCTAAATATATTTTCTCCTTCTTTCATTTGTCCTTATTCTCATCCCAGTTTTTCTTTCCCATTGAATAATTTTCTTCCCTTTCACAGTATGTATCTATTTTTTAACACAGGCTTTCTTATCTCAGAGCTACATCCCTGGTTCATTTTTTTATTTTGATAAAGGGTCTGACTAGGTTGCTTAGGCTGGTCTCGAGCTTGCAGCTGTCCTGTCTCAGCCTCCCAAGCAGCTAGGCTAATAGGCATGCACCACCATGCTTGTCTGCTGTGACTCCCTATGGAGTGCCTGGAGCTAAGCATGCCATGACTTGCCTGGAGCCTGTCCCTGACCAGCATGGGAAGCTTGCCCTCACCCCCTCCATGGCCACCTCATAAGCTCCATGAGCTTGGTAAAGAGCATTTGCTCATCTCTGACAAAGGCTTTGTGCTGTAACGTGCTAGGGAGCACATGGGCCACAGGCTGAGAGGAGAATACCTGTCCTTGGGGCAGGGCCCTTGTGGCCACTACCTCCCCACAGTCCCAAGCTCAGCCCCTGCAGGGGACTGCTGGGAAACTCATGTCACAGTGCTGGGTTCTCTCTCAGGTCACCTGGTGCCTGAGGAAGCACAGCTGGTGATGACTGGCTCCACCAGGGGAGGAGAAAGCTGAGCCCTGCCGTGGCTGAGGCAGGAGCATCTCCCTTGCAAAGAACATTCGAACCCCAACACAATTTCCCTCTGACCCACACCTCAATCTCCAGGGATGTCTGCCAGCAGCACTTCCGCAAAGCCTGAGGTGCTTCCAAAAACATCCCAGCCTTTGGTGCAACAGAGAAGCTGGCAAGAGCTCCAGGGCAAAACGCTGCCCAGGCACACAGTGTTTCATTCACATTTGTTGAATGAAACTCAATTTCACTAGCAGGGAGAACTGCACTGTGGAAAATGAGGTGAACTTAGACAGCAAAGCACAGGAAGGAGCCACAGTGCCCGGCGCTCAGGACACACAGAGACTTCTTCCTGTGCATGGAACCTGCTGGGAAGGAGCCCTGGATACAGCCTTCGAGGCCCTGGTGGGAAAAGAGGTGGTTGTGAAGAGCAGGGGTGTCTGAGACTCTAGCACAAACAGGAACTCGGAGCAGCCCACCTGGGCAGGCCTAAGCTCCACTCCTGCATTTCTCAATCCCTGGATGTGAACCCTGCAGATGGCACAGACATCCCACAAAACCCTCTAGCTGTAGAGGGACTTTGCTGAAGACAAATCACGGGGATAGGTGGACAGGACACACAGCAGCTGGGCAGCGGCACCCCTGGTGTGCACGCATGGGTGTGTGTGCCCATATGCGTTTTCCGGTGCACAGGGAAAACCTAATGGCTCTGTCCCTGTGTGGTTGTGACCCTTGGTCCACTCTGAAAGGGGAGGGGAATGGGGAGGCAGCGAGGGAGGAAAGTGCCTGTTCTCCACTCGCTCCTGTGTGCCTAGGGATCCCTGGCCCACCAGGCTGCATAGCTCTCAACCTTGAGGGGTCGGGGGAGCAAAGTACTAACATGAAGGTTTGGGGAAAAGGCTGCAGGTGACAGCAGGTCTGAGAGGCCAGGGCAGCATGGGCTGGGAGCCTCTCAGGCCCCTCTTTCCTCCTGCCTGGCACCCAGTGCTCCTGTGCTGTGATAGGGTTTCTCCTTTTTCCTGAAATGGACCTGCATGTCTTGAGGGAGGCAGGTATCAGTCAGATGTCCCTGCCCTGGTGGGAATTCTTTGTCTTGTACAAGCAGAGTGGGGCCATCAGGACTTAAGGTGTCTCTGGAAAGCAGACCCTGTCACTTGGGCTATGGGGCCCAGCAGGTACCCTGGATAGCAATCCCCAAGACAGCCACAGGGATACAGCCCCTCCTGCTCCTGCCACAGCCATTAGGACAGAGAACTGGAGAAACAGAGCTGACTTCAAGAAGGCCATCGTCAGCCCCAGAGGATGCCCAGAGCCTGTTGCCCGAGGTGGGCATCACCCATTGGCACTGATGCTCCAAGTCTCCAGGGCTGAGGAGCCTATGAAAGTAGTTGGCCTTTCTGGCCCAGCCTTAGTGGGAGGCAGATCACCCCATGGCACCCACAGCACTGACACAGAGGAGAGGAGCTGTCATATACCCACGCAGACCCTGGGCCTCTTCAGGGAGGACTGACACCCAGGAGGCAGCCAGCGTCTGAAGCCACTGGTTATTCTCACCCTGGTGGCTCCCCACCTGCAGGCCCTTTGGAGGAGCCAGGTGTGGAAAGGAGATGAGAAACATGAACGTTGGATGAATTAACAAGGCGGGTGTACAGGTGACACCTGCCGCACTCCAAGCTCTGAACACCAGGACTAGCTCCTCCATCTGTCGCAAGGAGTGGCAGCTGTTAGATGATGCAAGGTTGTGAGGCTGGGGTTTGATGAGCATTCTGGGAGACATGACCCCAGTTCAGACCTGGAGGCCAGGCACAGACTACACCTTTACCATCCTCACAGGACCAGAGCTCAAGTCCTGTTATGCAAGCATGGGCATCCAGAACAGCAGTTCCCCTCTGCCCAGACAGATGCAAAGCCATGGGGGCTGAGGTATAGATGTGGTTTGTGTCCCAAAGGGTCCTGAGCCAGGAGCTTGGTCTCCCTGCAGAGAAGACACAGAGGGCATAGCCTGCAGGGGTTACTGGGCCCTGCAGGGCACCATCCCTTGGCTGTATTGCAGACTGGACCAGGGCTCGAGGGCTGAGTGAGGTTTCAAGGAACAGGATTTACCTGGCAGGTGAGCTGTTACCAAGAGGTCAGCTACACACACACACACACACACACAGGTCAGCTCCTGTCCTCCTACACACACACACACACACACACACACACACACACACACACACACGTGTGCATGCACTCTTTGAACACCCACCCACCTGCCTGTCCCCTTCCCTACCCTGCACAGAGCAGCACAATCCCCCACCACAGTTGGGTGGGCATGGCACTAGGCTCTTCAGCCTCTAGGACTGTGACAAGAGTAAACTTCTTTTCTTTATAAATCACCCAGTCTCTAGTGTTTTGCTATAAATAGGAAATGGACTAAGATACAGGGTAAAGAGAAAAGGTACAAACTGCATCTTTGGCAGAGATAGGCAGCCCAGTGTTCTGCGGACTCCATGCTTATACAGAGATTGTCAGAAATAACACAAATCTGCTTGAAAACCACCAAGCAAGAGAGGGAGAGGCTGGAGCAGATCACAAGTCAGCAGAGCAATGGCTCTGGGACCTGCGGGTGCACGGACCCGGGACACTGGCCTCTGCCCCACCAAACACAGAGAATGACCAGGAGCCATCGATGAGGCAAAGGAGGGGTCAAGAAAAACAGCACAACAGAGAAATACTAGAAGCCTGTTCTGAGGGCCTATGGGAGGGGTGGAATCTATGAACAACTAAGTAACAGAAGGAAAGGAGTTGGGAAACATCACAAAGAATAATAATGAGAAACTGAAACTTAAAGGATCATAAATTCACTTGGTTAATTCTATTCAAACATACTTGAAGCACTTAGGAAGTGGATAACTCCCTGGAAAAGTGCAACTTCTCAGAGCTAGCTCCCAAAGCTTTGGGACACGTAAGTAGAGTGATTTGTGAGGAGATAGATGAACCCTTGCTCTGGGTTGACTCATATCCAAAACTTCATACACTGACATTTTAACCCCCATAGCCCAGGCATGACCTTGCTTGGAAAGGGGTCACCTAGATGTGGCCGGGTGCTTCTGGGTGAAGCCGCTTTGGGTAGCCTGGTTCTCACTAGAAGGGGAGCCCTATCACATGCAGTGAGAGGGCCTGCTCAGTGGAGCTGGCCTGCAGGAGCTGGAGCGAAGCCAGCCAGCCCTGCCCCAGCTGGGGGCTCTCAGGGCGGACAGTTCAGCGCAGCAGTCCCCGCAGACGAATGCATTTGTCAGTGAGCTGTTCTCCAGAGTAGCCTCAGATAATCTTGTAAGGGAATTTACATGGTCTTTAATAAATAGCAGACGTAGTCAGTGTCTTCATACTATTACAGGGCTTTAAAAATGGGGAAAACTTCCAAAATTTTTCTATGGAATTCATGAAACATTGCACATTGGCAGAGAATTTACTCACAAAACAGAGACTATATAGTCCAATCTTAATTATTACTTCTAATTTTAAAATCCTAAATAAGATATCCTGAAGTCTACCACAGTGCATTAAAATAAGAATATATTTATCATGACTAAACCAAGCAGACTTTGTTCCAGGAATAAAAGGAAGGAATATGATTAGGAAATTAATACAACCCATGAAATAAATGGCTCTGAATAGAAAAATAATATGTTCACCTCTATAGACCATAAAAATTTTTAACCTAGCCTTGATTTTAGTATTTTAATTCAGTCAATAGCAGATTTATATTTCATGACATGGTAAATACATATTTGTTTCAGCCCCCAAATTATATCACCAAGAAGATTCTTCCAGGCCAGCGAGATAGCTCAGTAGAATAAGCGCTTGCCTGGCAAGTGTAGGGTCCTGAGTTCAAACCCCGGTACTGCAAAAAAAAAAAAGAAGAAGAAGAAGATTCTTCTTAGCATCATGTCTCAGTTAGAGTTTATTAGAGGAAGAGATTTAATATAAAATTATATGACACGTAAAGGATTTATAAAGTAGACTTACAATGGTTGCCTACAGGCAGGTGTGTGGAAGAGTTCAAAAGAGCCCTCTACATGCTGGAGACCTGAGGGATCCAGTCAGAAATCCAGCACCTGCGGTTTACTGTACCATCCTGTGTGGGGCCACATCAGGAAGCTGAAGGTTTGCACTGGAAGCCTAGCTAAGGACAGCGAAGGCAGCGGTGAGGACTCGAGCACCTCTGAAGAAACCAAAGTGAGATCCTCTTTCTTTCCCTTTTCGTTCCATCCAGGCTCCAAGCCCACACCCAGGATGAGTCTTCCATCACCATTCAGAAACACCCAGAACTGTGCAAGACCAATCTGCTAAGCATTTCTTATTCAAATTAACACCACAGTTAAATATTTCCTGTCAAAAGCAAATTGCGAGGAGGTGTAGCCAACGCAATTAGATATGAGAAATAAATGAGAGGTAGAAAACAGAAAGAGAAACCATCACTCTTTGTAGATAATGTGACTGCATACTTGGAAGATCTGAGGTAATGATGGAATACCCATCTCTGACAAAACTGAAGAAAAAAAGGTGATATAAATGAAGGGCAATTTTGTATCTGTATATACAAAATAGTTAGGATAGATATATAGCTACTTTCTCCTAATTCAATAAGAAGAAAGATCTGTACTAATAGTGCTTGGACAGGATATCATGTCTGCATCTTGTGCTATGAATGACTACTACAAAGACAATATGCAATGTATTAATTGTTGTAACCCTCCTACCAACCTATTTTGAAGCTGTCACATTGCAATTTTTTTCTCAATAAAGTTAATAAAAGAAAAAGTACAAAAGAAAAATTACTAAAATAGCAGAGAACAAAATTAATATTAAAATTCATAGTTTTTCACATGAAAATAACACTTAGGAAGTAGGAATTAACAACTCGATTAAAAAAACCAGACAGATTAATTTTCAAATTAGACAAAGAACTCTAATATCTCCAGGGATACACAAACGGTCAATAAACACATGAAAAATATTTAACATCATCTGTCACTGGGAAATGTAAAACAAAACAACTTTCTCTAGAATGGGGACAAGAGGAGAAGGGGCAGCAATGTTGGGGAGCTGTGGAGTTCAGACTCTTGTGAACTCCTGATAGAATGTGAAACACAGCTGCCCCTTAAGAAAAAAGGACTGTGGATTCTTAAAGACGCTAAAGACAGAGTTAGTATATAACCCAGTCACTCACTCCTAGATTTAGGCCCAAGAGACTTAAAAACATATCTCCTTACAAGACTGTGTCACAAATGCTTACAGTAGCATTATTCATGGTGCCCAAAAAGTGGAAAGTACCTGGAAATTTCTTGACAAATGATGTGACAACTTGGTGGCACCTTGAACAAAATAATATATTTATGCTTGATCCCTTAAATCAAAATGATTTCCAAGTTGGTCACAAGGTTTCAGTACCAAAAACTGAGCACAAACATTTCTTGAAGAATACATAAGACTGTTCTGAAATTTTTGAAGTAGAGAAAACACTTCAAGGCTCAGATCTAAAATTGATGGAAGAAAAGATTTGTTAGTGTGATCATAACAGAGTTCTTTACATCCACATTGCAAAAAAAACCCATCATTTACTATAACAGTAAAGAGAGAAACAACAATCTCAGGAAAATGCTATCTCATGAGGGTGGGTCTCCTGTATACAAGAGCTCCCAAGACTGTCATGAATAAGACTATAAATTCATGATTTTCAGATGTGTGGAATAGAAAGCCCACTAAAAAAGAACTCTGAAGAGATATTCCATTTTATTCATATCAAGAGAAAGTTTTAAAAAGAGAAATTAAAAGATACTAACAACTATTTTTCACTTACTAGGGTACAAAATTGTTTGAGTTCTGTTTTTTTGTTTGAGGACAGGACATCAGGGTCTTGGACACAGTTACTTTATTGTAAATTGCCCACTCGGACACAGAGCAATTTAACTATCAGACTTAGAAAATTCAGATGCCCTTTGACCCCAAATTCCAACTGGGGCCATTGACTCTGCGGTAACCCTTTCCCACATGGGAGGTCTTGTAGTATATTCAAGGCAGCATCTTGTGTGACAGTCACAGTGCAGGACAAGGGAAGGACAATAGACCTGAGAGATGGATGAGGATTAATGGAGTAGATTGGGGTCACTTTAGGAAGCAGAGAAAAACAAAGTGAAGAAGGGCACTAATGTCTGTCCACTAGACACACATTAAGACAGATAGCAACTGTGTGGCAAAAATAAAGACAGCATAGTATGATGTAGGTGCATGGAAGAGACCAAAGAAACAGAACAGAACAGTATTGTACTAACAGTGTTTAGACAAGATATCATGTCTGCATCTTGTACTATAAATAACTACTACAAAGACAACAACAAAATTAATTATTGTAACTGCCCTGTTAACCTGTTTTGAAACTGTCTCATTGTTATTTCTTTCTCAATAAAATTAATAATAAAAAAACAAAGAAACAGACAGAGACCTCAGAGACAGAATCACGTGCATGTAACACAAATAAATGATTTCAGTTCCATAGAGGATGTTAGGAAAATCAGCTTGATCACTCTACAAAACTGTAGAATCAAAAATGATAGAATCAAATTTCTATTTGAAACAACTAACGAAGCTCAAATCCAAATGGATAAAGAACAAAATATTAAATTTGGGGGGGCAAATATATATGTATACACTTCCTTATATATATGAGGCATAATCAAAGTATACAGTGAATGTTTGAAGTTTTAAAAACATATTACAGTAAAAGACACACCCTGAAGCTCCCTCAAAATCTCCCCCTGCTTTGAACACACTGATCCCTTCATTCTTCCTGCTTTGTGAAGCAGTTCTGGAAGTCCTCTTTCATGAGTGTCTTCAGGAAGTGAGACCAAAAATATGATGAGTGTTGCTGTTGAGTGTCATCCAACTGAAAGACAGGCTCACGGGCACATGATGCTGAGTCCTCATCCACTGACTCACTGGATCAGGCACCGCACAACTTCTGGCTCTTTCCAAAGTCAAAATGATCATGAAAGGACAATATTTTA
Organism: Octodon degus; assembly: GCF_000260255.1. Taxonomy (NCBI): domain Eukaryota; kingdom Metazoa; phylum Chordata; class Mammalia; order Rodentia; family Octodontidae; genus Octodon; species Octodon degus. The sequence goes on from NW_004524657.1 coordinate 1,332,066, forward strand.
ATTAATTCAGGACCTCAAGGCAGCCAGCACACCACAGCTCAAGGATGGATTAATCCGCCCTGTGATCAGTGCACTTGGGATTGAAGGGTCCTCCTGACTGTGGCCAGGTCTCCTGCACACTCGGGATCTCTTATGAGTTGCCTGGTATCACCGTGGACTCTGCCAGCACAGCCACCACCAGCTATGGGCCCTTAACCTTGGACCAGAACTGTAGCCAAAGTGAACCTCTAGGCAACTTCCCCAGCATGTAGTGGTGGAGACTTTGCTCTAAAATGCAGACAAAAACACCAAGAAAGCAGACAAAATATTGGTTCCAGGTGTATCTGTGAGGGTGTTTCTGCAAGGGATGAACATGTGCACTGGGCCCATTCAGGGTGGGTGGGCCTGCCCCCCTCTGCTGCCTGGTGTGGCGTGCCTGGCTCTCTGGCCTCAGACTTCTCAGCCCCTGTGACTGTGTGCCCAACGCCATGGTAAATCACCACGTAAGGACACATGCTTGTGCCCTGTGTTTCCAATTCTTTGGAGAGCCCTGACTCACACACAAGGTGAGCCTGGGACAGTGAGTGGTGCCTGCAATGTGTTTGAGAAAGAGGATGACATGAAGGACACAGGATGCAGCTTGAAGATGTAGCCACTGGCTATGCCTGAGGTCATTGGAGCATGAAAACAGTCCTGACACTTGGTGTATAAAAATAGAATGCACAGTGTCACAGAGCCAGTAATAAAAGGGGTGGTGGGAGGCTGGACTCTCCTTTTCAAAGGACGAACTGTGCTGGAAATGTGCCATTTCCTAGCCTCGTGGTCGACTCTGCTGCAGCAAGCTCAGTCCTGGGACTCAGAGCATCGCAGGGAACTGACAGGGAGCGGACATCTGTGTGGATTACGTATTAACTTGAAGGAGAGAAAAGGCACCTTTGGAATGAAAAACCTGGCAGACAGCCTGGACACTGATTCAAGGGTGACGCAAAGGGAACGGGCCAGGCAGCTTCCGAGGACACCCTGAGGAGGACACAGCGTCACTGCTGCCAAATCTAATCACAGAAAAACACCAGACTCAGACCGAGCCCCTTCTGCACGACGGCCCCAAAGGAATGGATGTTGAACTAGATATGATACTGCGGTGACAGGAGAGACTGTCCTTGCTTTAGGAGGCAGGGTGGATGCCCAGGCATGACTGTGTGGGGTGGCGGGAGTAATGGGCCAGCAGCTTAAGGGCACTCAGGGGCCAACCCGATCAGCCGAACACCAGCGGGTGGTGGCAGCCCAGCAGCACCCACAGCTTGGGCACTGGAAGCAGATGCTCACACTTAGAGCTGAGACCATGCAACAGCTAGCAGAAACACCAAAAAACACCCAGCACTTGGAGGCAGATTTACTTCGTGTTGGGCAGGCACCGATTAAGGAATCAATTATTCATTTCTAATTTTTAAAAATTATTATTTTGCATTCCCTTTAAAAAAAATAAGTAAAAACAGTGTCAGACTCTGTTCTCAGGTGGTGTCGTCATATATGGTGTAAGCAAGCAGGAAGTGCAAAGGCAGAATAGCTTGTCAACTGGGGACTAGTTTATACAATGTGCATCACAGTGACCAGCTGTTTTTAAGTAACAAAAGTAACAAGAACTGTAACCAGAACTATTATGTGGGCAGCTAACAAACTGAAGTATGCCCGCTGGGGCTCATTTTCTGTCTCAAGCACACTCACCTGAGTGTAGATCCCTGCTGTCTCAGTTAAGACTGCAGTGGGTTTGCTATATCTCCGCCACTCAGCTCAGCCGGTAACTGCTTTGAGCAAGGTGAACGAGACATACTTGGAGAATCGGTGCCAGGCTGGGTTGAGGACAAGTGGGGGTCTGTTGTCCGTAATGCTCACACAAGTGCCCTGCACAGTGAGCACACAGATGTTATTACTTCATTATTCGTTATTAATTAGAAGGACTGCAGAAAATGCAGAGTCAGCAGCCTCTGTTCCTCAGCCTAAGACCTCTCTCACGTCACTAGCAGAATTTGGGTGAGTGCTGGTCGGGAAAGTAAATCCTTGATTCTGCAGAGATCTGGCAGCCCTGGGTCCCTGCCAGGATCTCCCGCCTGTCCCTCTTGGAGAGCACAAGCCAGGCTGCCGGGCGACCACACAGGAAGGAGGACAAGGAGGTGTGGATGGACCACAGCTGGGCACCATCATTCTCCACTGCCACTCAGGTCGCCAGACAGGTTCAAGAGTAAACCTGAACCAAGCGAAGAATGCCGAGGCTGTGCTGGGGACAAAATGTGCCATTTTGCATGGCTTGAACACTTGGAAGGGCCAAGGTGTGCACTGCCACGCCTCACCTGTGCTGTTTCTTCCCAAGCATCAGCCATGCTGCTGTGATCCTTAGGTAAGCGGGCATGTGGGACACAGGCAGGGCAGAGAGAAAACAGACAGGGAGGATGAGCACACTTGCATGCACCATGGAAGCAGGCTCACAGCAGTGACACGGGAGCACGGCCACACAGACACCGAGGATGGAGCCAGAACCCCACAGAGACTATTGCCAAAGCATGCCCAGAATGACAGCAACAACACAGAAGAGAGGGACATCACCACCAAAGTCAGGACAGGGCATCTGGCAGAGAACAAGGGGGTGGAGGACAGTGGGTCAGGGGAAAGGGTCTGACCATGGTGCAAGTGCAGTTGGGCCCCCAGCATTAGCACAGCAGATTCTCCAGCCAAATGCTTTGCCCTTTGTTTCATGGCAAGAAGTCCAAGCATGAGGGGCTTGGCCATCAGGGCCCCACGTCTAGCATGATGCTGGGACAGCTGCCATCACAGAGGCAGCTGAGGGCACCATCCCATCCAAGTGGTGGCAGAGCGGAGCACACCAAGGCTTAAGCTCAGGGGCCCCCCTGCAGGGGAACTGTACATGTGCAAGGACCAGAAGTCACCTGGCCCAGTCTGTGTGACTGTACTGTTCTTCACACCTCAGCATGCACATGTGTGTACACACATGAGAGCCACATGAACACCCAGCCCAGCATACTCAGAGTTCAGCAAAATAGAAGCAAGGGCTCACCCTGTGCTGATGCCCCGGACACCGCCTCCTCGCCCTGTGCCCTGGCCTTTTCTCTGGGTGAGCCTCTTTGTCCGGCAGCGACCTTCATGTGTCGCCCCAATCTGTCCCCGTGTTACAGGTCAGTGTGATCACAGCTGCCCAGCTGTGAAGCTGCATCCTGTGCCAAGCAGCTCTTCTCCTCCTTTGGTGCTGTTTCCAGTGTGTTGTCTGTCTCAGCAAAGCCCCCATGAGTGATGCCGGCCCCTGGCCTTTCTCCCCCTCCCGGCACCCAGCCAGGGTGACTCAGCATGGCTACAGCTTCATGGAGGGGGACAGGCAGGGGATGACCCGGAGGATGGGTGTTGGGCAGTGGGGCTGCCCGTGGGTGGCGCCAGCAGGCTGGGGCTCCGTAACCCAGGCAGCACCCACTGAGTCCTCCATGCCCGCCTGCCTGGCCAAAGCCACTCCTCCCAGGGGGCTAGGAGGCTGAGCCAGCTGCCCAGACTTGCTCCACACCCTTTCCAAGAAACACGGAGACTCATTTCCTTCCCAAGGTCGGCGGTCAGCATTGAAAGGCTTCTCCTCACTGCATTACTCTAGCTAATGATGGAAAAAGGAGAAAAAGACGGAAGGAGGGGAGATGGAGCCTTCGGTCCTTCTCTGTTCCAGAAGCAGCCGCAGCCCTGAGCTGTGAATGGCCTCGATTCCCACACAGCCCTTGGACTCACTTCCGTCTGGGCCTGGAACCAGCGCTCCGCACCCAGTGGCCCAGTGTCACCTCCAACAGGAGGCTCTTTCAGGCATACCATTATCTACAGAAGAAAGCGGGTGTTGGGCTAAGGGGGTAGTGAGGGCTGCGGGACGGGTATGGCTGGGTGGTGCAGGAACCCACCAGCTGTGGGTAACCAGGGTATCCTGTCCCCAGTCCGAGCCCAGGTGAAATGGTTGTGCCTGCTGTCCTCTCCCACATACTCGGGGCCAGCTATGGGGCACTGGCACCTGCCTATGAGCTCTCTTCAGCCCTGACAGTCCTATCAGAGCAGCCTCCCACCAAGTGGAAACGCACATGGACCTCATCGCAGGGTGAGGTCTGAGTGTGATGGTCGCGCATTGATGCATTTGAGCTGGTCTTCGTGAGACACCTCCAACACACTCCATTTCTTTGTGGCTTAAAATCCTTTTTCTGGCAATTGAAATACAGAACTCATATCAAGCACGGCTTCCTCTGTGTGTGGAGCTGCCCTGGCCAGCCGTGGGGACCCATCCTGCTACAAGAGAACATGTGATTCTTTTTTGCTGTTCTCCACCACAAACATGGCCATCCACAACCCGTGTGGCCATGTTACCCCACTGATGAGGAAAAAGAGCAGGGACTTTCCATTTTGGTTCCGTGTCCCACACTCACCCTCAAGGCTCTGCTGTTGGACACAGAGAGAAATTACCCTGAAAAGACACTTTTCTGATGCTTCCGTGTGTCTTCCACCTCCTCTCCAATACACATGCTCCTCTCGGAATGGCATAGGAAAAGGAAGGAAGCAGACCTCTGTCATGGTGAGGGACAGGGACACATTGACATGCACCCTTGGACAGAGACAGCTGTGGGGTGTCTACTGCTGGTGTGGAGGAGTGGTGATGCTGAGGCTGTCCTGGGATTCGATACATGGGAGGCACCCTCTGAGCAGGACTACACCTGCTTTATCACAGCGAATGAAAACTCTGGGCCCCTGAGAGGAGAGGCACCAAAGGGCTCCAGCCTCGCTCTGGTCCCTGTTCCTTCCAAGTCAAAAGAAAAATGACCAACTGGGAGATGCAGATGGTGCATACTGTGGGAAACTGTCAAGTGCACATATGTGGTGCCCTCTCTTCACGGATGGCAACCTGACTGAGGACGAGGAACCCCAGCTGGTCCCTTGAACATATATAAGATACTTGCCCTCCTCAGAACCCCATTTCCAGGCAAATCCCAACGTCCGGCCCTGACTCTCTGCCCCTCCTCAGCTGCCTGTCCCCCAGGTGGAAGGGCCTCAGTGCCTTGAGCCCCACCCACCGCATACCTGGGTCTGGCCCTAGCCCAGAGCCACTCCCAGCCCTGGTCCTGAGCCCGCTGCCCCGCCCTCAGCCCAACCCAGCACCCTGTGCCCCCTGCATGCTGCCTCTGCTGTGGGATGTGGGGCTCCCTGGTTTTCCTCCTGTCTCACTCTCCACCCTACACCCCTCTGGTGCTGCGTCCACACTGCTCCCTGCTGCTGGGCCTGGGTCTTTGTGTCTCCCTGCCTCTTATCTGCGCTGGCTGCTGAGTCACCTACTGTGCTCCAGATGTTCCAGGTTTGGATCCATCAGCAGATCCTTGGCACCCCTGATGTCTCCAGGGCTTCCTCACAGACAAGAGCAGAGTTGGGTCATGAGTGTCACCCCACACCCCACATGCAGGTGCGGACTCCACGCTGCCTATCAGGCCAGCCCATGCTCTGCTTTCTGTTCCTGCTTTCCTGGCTGGCTCTGCCGCACATGTGGCCGAGCAGCTGCTGTGTACAGTGGATTTCCCCCTACGTTCCCATTGTATCCCCCAACACCTGGGTCCCCCCAGTGTCCTTAAATGGCTGTGTGCTCCATGGGGTCTACTGAGGAGAGGTGGCCGCCATGTCTTCTGACACACAAGCTCTGTTCTTTCCTCAGCCTTCCCCAGTGCTGCCTGGGAAAGCCCTTCCCACATCCACCCCGGGGTGCCTCAGCCAATCCGGCACTCTGGAAAGGGGACTTGGCCCTTCCCTGTCCTCACAGCCCACCCTGTCATCATGCACACTCCCATCCAAGCCTCACCTGTCACCCACCTCATGTGTACACAAGCACACTCACACTTGCACAATTGCTCACAGCCCGTAGGGACAGGAGAGGTGGCAGGCTCTCAGCCTGATGGTCCTGCCCCAGCACATGCTTACGTCATGGTACGGACATGGACCCATGTCCCCCGTGAGCCCTGGGGACCATGGCTGCCTCCTTGCTGGTCCAGCAGCCTCCTCACAGAACCCAAGGGCAAACATGACGGTCACCTTCATCCAGTGTCCTCTCTGTGACCATGATGACACCCTCTGTCCCTCCTGGTGACTGTGCCCAGCCGCAATGGCTGCCACCCCACCTCCCTACCTGATTCTGTGGCAAAGCTCAGGAGGGATCCAGAGGTGCTAGCCACCTACAGAGAGAGGACAGGATGAAGGGACCCTGGGAGAGGAGGCAGCTGAGCAATTGACCCCTAGGATGTGCTGTGCCCTCAGGGGGCACATAGAAATGCTGACACATCCTCTTCTGGAGTGCAGCACCTGGTGGCCAAGCCCTGGAAGGTGTAGGGACCCCAGGGATCACCACTGCCTGGAGACAGGCAAAGGCATCTGTCAAGGCCCTCTTTCTCCTCTCCAGGAAGGCTTGGCTGTACTGAGTGGCACGAGGTCACCCCTCCCACCAGGGCCACCATGCACCCACAGGGATGTTTCTGTCATCCTGAAGGACGCTGGCCCTCAGTCCCTGCCACCATCTCAGGGTGTGTCCAGCCCAGGGGCCACTGGAGCTGTGACAGAGACATGTGAGTGGGAGGCCACAATGACACTGAGGACGACAGCATCCCCAGATGATTTAATCCCTCGTGTGATGCTGCCTGGCAGAACGACCTTGCCTCTCCTCCTGTGTGGTGAGCGATGGCCTCACTGACAGGACAGTAAATCTCCCTGCTGCTCAGAGAGGATTTCTGGAGCTGACAAAGGGAAAGTCTTTCTCTGGCTGCCTCCAGTTGGTAGGGATTTAGGACAGCAGTGTCCCCAGATGAAGATGCAAGTTACTTAGTAAGTGACACACACAGGGGTATAGATGTGCAGAGCACCTGCACCCCAACGCTGCCCTGTGCACCCCACCTGACAGCCTCATCTAGATCCCAGAGAAACTGGATACCCTCACTCCACCTGGCCCCAGGGGCCCTGCAGAGAGGCCAGGGACAGCAGCAGGGGCCAAGGGACAAGGACAAAGCCACCCAAAAGTCAGGCCTGGTGCAGAGGGCCAAGAAGACACCAGGAAGGGATGGAGGAAGGGCGACAGGTCCTGCTCAGCTCTGGAGCCACGTCCATGGTAGCCCCTCCTGAACCCTGCCCTTCTTGCCTCTGCTCCCTGACTTCCTGTGTGGGATGAAGCTCAGCACAGATCCAGGTGCTGCCCTGAAGCCCGTCCCTGCTGCCCTTTCCAGCCACACCACACGTGGCTTCCTCACCCTGTCCTGAGGGCCCAGCCTTCTCCAGGGGCAGGCATAGTTCAAGGAGTTGACCAGACCCAGGCTGAGGGCCAGGCTGCTCCAGGGACCCAAGGAAGGTGGCCTGGCATCCATCCCAGAACCTGCCTGAGCTTCCCAGAGGCCAAGGCAAGAGGAAGCCGAGACAGCTTTCATCATATCTCAGGAGACTCTGAAACCATTCCTGGGATGTTGGTGCCAATACAGATCCTGAGGGCATTGCTGAGTCTCTGATGTGCCCCAGGGAACCCAACCGCTCCCCAGCCAGATAGATGCATGTGATTCGGATACGGTGAGTGAAGCCAAGCAGGACAGGCACTAGCATTAGGAGGAAAGGAACACGAAGGCAGTGGGCAGGGCCCCCGTGATACCTGCAGGGGATATCACAGGCTTGGGGCGGGCCTGGGGCAGAGGCAGTGACCTCACTCAGTGTCTTGGTCATGGGTCCCATAAAGCTGACCCATCTTCCCTACACCTCACACAGCATGCATGGCCTACAGATGGGATCCAGTTCCCTGTCGTGGAGCCTCTTGGACCCTGTGGTCTTCCTGTCACCAGGAGAGAGTGGCAGGACTATTCTTGAGACCTGGTGGTGCACAGGCTCCTGACAAGTGGTGCTCCAGATGCAGGACTCGGGTAGGGTTTCCTCAGACCATGCGGTAACACTGTCTGAGAACCTGGCCCTCAGCAGAATCCTGCAAATGTCACACGTAGAGGCAGAAATACTGGGTCCTGGCTCATGCAGCCTGAGTCAGAGAACCCAGGACTGGTGTCATGGACAGCACCTCTCCCATCCCACATCCCTAAGCCCTGTGCTGCATGGCTGACTATGGCCATGGTGAGTTCTGCCTGTCTGGGTCTCAGTCTGCAACCCAGGTTCCCCAGAACCCTCCTGCGGACAGGTGACCTCCACAGGGGCCTGCCCCTCCCTGTCTACTCTATTCATAACGTATTGCCAGGCCCCACGCAGCTGACTCAGGTGGTACCCATGGGACAAGGGGCACAGAGACACACTGTCTACCAGACACAATGGAGAAGAGCCTCCCAGGTACCCCAAGTACCCCAAGGCTCCCTCCCTTCTACACCCCAACTCCACCACAAAAGAATCCTACTTGCAGCATCCTTGCCCCCTGATCTTCTGGGAAGAAAAGGACTTCAGAGCTGACAAGGAGCACGTGATTGCATCCCTTCTAGCCTCCCGACCCCTTGGCAGTCAGTGATGCTGGTGGGCAGTCTGGAAACTAACACGCCCTGGGCTCTGGCCACAGCATATCACCACAGTGTGGAGGAGCCTGGACTCTCCCCAAAAGCTTTCTCTTAAAATTTTCAAGTAAGAGCCTGACCTTGATGGAAAACGGCTGCGTTCTGGAGACTTCTCCAAAGTGCTGACTCTTCACTGCTGACAGTTCTCTCCAGACAGACGAAGGCTCTGTGATTCTGAATCAATTCAGAGCCAGGGAAGGAGATGAAGCCGAGCGGCTCCTCCCAGGGACCAGCTGGCTGCAGGGTCTTGGGCGCCTCCTGCCTGGTGAGAGCTGTGGCCCAGCAGCATGTACACCCACTGCCAGCACCGCAGCTGGAGCCCCAGGACACTTCCTGATTGCATTAGCGAGGTCGTACCCCAGGATGTAATCAGACCCCCACCCCCACCGTGCGCTTCCGGAAGGGCTGCTGCTCACACTTGGAGAATCAGGCATCCCAGGCAGATGCCATGGCAGGAGGGGCCCAGGCCCGGGAGAGTCTGCCCTGCACGACTGGGCCAGAACCTTTGGGAAATCTCCTGGAGCGCAATGCCCCCCCGCCCTGCCCAGTGGTCAGCGTCACAGGTCCTGCTGCTCTTTCAGGGCAGCTCCACAGGACCTGAGGCCCCCCAGCTCCTGTCCCAGCCTGACCCTGGGTTCCATAAGCCAGGCCTAACCTTCGTTGGCATGCACACAAACATGAATGTGCACACTTTCCTTGACACATGCAGGCATACTCATACAGACATTCAGAAACACACATACTAACGCAGGCACACACAGGCATGTAGATGTGAGCATACAGGTGCACATCACATTAATACACAGGTACATGAGCACTCCCACATGCACGTGCAAGTGCACACGTGCACACGTGCATATACATGTACACAGGCACATATACACAAAAGCACGTACATGTGGTCATACAGACACATCCATGTGTACTCCCACAAGTGTGTGTAAGCACACACATGCACACACACATGTCCGTGCACACATAGGATACACACAGTCATGCTGACAAATGCGTGTTTCATGTGGAGAAGCCTCTGGTTCAGAGTCACGCACAAAATCACACAGCTTCCGTCTGGCACAAGCTAGGTCTCCACTACTCCAGCTCCACACAGGGCGTCTGGAAATTTGGGCATCTCTAAAAACAAGCTTCCTCTGAGGGAGAAATAAAGAGGGAGTCACGTACATAAAGACTCAGTCCAGAGGCACGTCCTTCTAAAATGCACCACCAGCGTGTGTGTTAGCGGCGCCCTCTGGTGGTTCACCCTGGTATAAGATAGCCAGACCTCGCTGCGAGTCAACAGGACCATAGGCACCATAGGGACGCCAAGATGTGAGACACACGGACCTTCTGTACCTGCCTGCTCTAGTCCCCATCTGCACACTCCTGCTTACATCTGCCCCTTCCTGATCACATCTGTTACCACCTGTCCCCTCTTACCCACACCTCTTTGCTCTGTCCCCTCCTGTCCACTCCTGCTCACACCTGTCCCATCCTATCCACACCTGTCTGCTCCTGCCTGCACCTGTCTGTCCTATCCATTCTGCTCACATATGGGAACCTCATCCCAAAAGCACAGTGTCAGAGCCTGGGTACCCACGTTATTTTCTGGACAGGAACCCAAGCCTGGGGAGAGGATACCCAGTCTGTCCAGCACCTGCTGCTTGCACTCCAAGGCCTGGCCCAGGGACTCAGGGCTCCCATAGGCAGTGCCCATCAGACCCAGTCTAGGAGAAGCGAGCAACAAGGGAAAGGGCCTGAAGCTCACAAGGTGGACAAGAAAGATTACAGTAAGGAGCCCAGGAAGGTCATAGGGAGTCCCTAAAGGTCACAGGAAGGCCCAGAATCCCTCAGGACATTGGGAACTAACCAGCACTCAGCTTGAAGGAGACTTGAGATGACTCCCACATTCAGGACCCACAGGTACCCGCAGCACAGGCAGGCACAGATGCAGGGCAGCAAGCTGCTCAGGCCCAGGCAGGAGTTGAATAGGTAGATTTGTTTCAAAATTAATGCCATTTAAACTTTTTTAGAAGTAAAATGCACACAACATCCACTTACCATTTACCCACCTTCTTTGCATAATTCAGTGGCAGTAACAGTGCAGTACTGTTAGAGTGTACAGTACCTTCCCAGTGTGCCACCTTCACTGCTATCTGATTATCCCTAACAGATATTCCACGCCATTAAATGCTAACTTTAGCTCCTGGCTGCTGCCTCATGACTTCTGACTCTGTGGACCTGACTACCCCTGACACCTCACACTGTGCCATCACTGTACCTGTCCTTTGTGCTCAGCACGGTGTCCTTGAGGTCCATGTGAGGTGTAGCTTAGGTTAACATTTCCTTGCTGAAAATCTTTCCATTGTGTATGTAGCACTGTGTAGCCACTCATCTGTGATGGACACATGAGTTCTTCCACCTTGACTTGGGGTACTGCTGCTAGGAACATGGTTGCGATGACATGTTCAAATCTCTGCTTTAAAAAACCTATGTTATGGGGCCGGGGAGATGGCTCAGTGGAATATACGCTTCCCTGGCAAGTGTAAGGGCCTGAGTTCAATCCCTGGTTCTGAAAAAACAAAACAAAACAAAACAAAAACCTATGTTCTCAGTAGAGCTGTCTCTCATGGATCTCAAGGAAGGGCAGAGGTGGAGAGAGCCTTTCAGGAGAGCCAACAGTTAGCAGGGAGGACACCCTGGCACCACAAGCAGTGGCCCATGCAGGCTCAGGATCCGTGTAGCAGGGAGTCTTTCCTGCTGGCTCCTTTCTGAATAGGACCTGCATGGCCCAGGACCCAGGTCAAGTGGGAGCCAGCTGACAAGATCAGCCATGCAAAATTACAGTGATGTTGCAGCTGCAACAACAAAGTGAGGACCTCTCAAAGGAGATGCACTTGCCATGCCCCTACTCCCTTCAGCCCGTGGCTCCCACTCAGACAGGCAGCTTACTTCGCAAGCCCCAGCCAGGTTAAAAGAATATTCCCCAGACCTGGACAAAGGCCTGTCTGTGTGCACACCCCTATCCGTTCATCTGAGCAAGCAGAGAAGCATCCTGGATGCTCACAGACCCACAAGCTCAAGGGACCTGAGTAAACAAAACAAGGGAGGTGCAAAAGAGACAAGAGAGCATCCTGGAATATCACCAACTCCTTATGGAGGAGGTCTGCACCCGACAGAGAACACGTATTCTTTTCAAGCTCTTGTATGGAATTTTTAAAAATTGATTGTTCCTGATAAGTAAGGAAATCTCTGCATCTGACCCAGAACTGATATTAAACAAATCATATATATTCTTATACAAGGCCACAATAAAATTAGAAACAGAAAAAAAGATGACACATTTTTGCAATGAACTTTATTTGCACTGTGGAAATTATGTTTGGACTCATTGGCAATAAGGTCATTATATAATTAAATTATGGATTCAACAAAATTGATATTTAGAGGAAGGCTTGTATCCTCTAATTGACAGCATGAATAGGACTAACCTGACCAGATGGTTAGAAGTCTTTGGGAGGAGTTTGGAAAGGTTTGGAAATGCCACACGGCCTAGTGCGCGCTAAGCAGAATAGGCAGAGATTGATGGGATGATCTGCTCAGAGCACAGAAGGTCGGGATGTTGATAGGAGTGCAGACAGTAAGTGATAAGCTCAGGAAGCTTCAGGTGGGAATGAAGATGTATCGGGAATTGGGCTAGAGACCGTGTGCGTAACACTCTGGAAAGGAAGTTGTCTATGTTCTGCCCATGTCCCAAGACTGTGTGAAGCTGAATTTAAAGATGGAAGATTAATCGATCTAGCAAAGAAAATCTCCAGGTAACTCAACATTCAGGCTGTGGCATGGGTACTACTGGCTGCTTTTAGCCAGATCCATTTTGAGAGCCAAGTTGAACAATTTGAAAAATTCAGTTTGGTCAGACAGAAAGTGCTTGTAAAGTTGTGGTCATGAAGAGCATGGGTGTTGAGAAGAGGTCCATTAAAACAAGGTCAAGTATTTTGCTTGAAAACATCTTGGGAATCAGCCAGATTCTATTATTTGCAAGCTCATTCTTCACAGGTATAAACCTGTAAAGCTTTCATTTGAACTATAGTCTCTGAGATGTTTGCTCATTCAGTACTGCCCCAGGATTTATTTTGTCATGCCCAGACATATAGACATTTAGAGGCCTCTATAGTTATGATCCAATGGTGCCTGGCTACTGCTCAACCTCCCTGCAGGCCATGGCATCCTGAAAGTGGTGTTGGTTGAACAGGCATACCAGATCCAAGAGTTATGGGATCGTTGAAGCTTCCGCCTAGACTTCAGAAGAAGGCTTTTGAGGCTAGGAAGTATGCCCCAAAGAGAGAAATGTATGAAGCCATGAGACTAAAACCAAAGGTACAGTGGAAACCCCAGAAGTTGGAGATGTCAGGAATGTGGAATGTCCACTGAGAAAACTATAGCTGTCAAACAAAGATAGACCATGTGGCAGGTAAAAAAAAAAAAAAAAAAAAAGAAAGAAAGAAAAAAAAAAAAAAAAAAAAAAGAAAGAAAGAAAGAACCAGGTCCCAGGACAAATTCTTGCCAGGGAGATAGCTAAGTGGCACAAGTGCCTGCCTGGCAAGCACAGGGCCCTGAATTCGATTCCTGGTATGAAAAAAAAAATAACCAGGTCCTAAGTGGCAGGCCAGTGGGCTTCAGCCAGAAGGCCACTGGGGTGGGACTGCCTAAGCCCCTTAGGGCTCACATGCCAGACACTGGATAATGAGATACAAATATAATGTTTTCTCTGCTGGGTTTCAATCTTGCTTTGGTCTAATTCCTTTCTATCTCCCTATCTTCTCTTTTTGGAAGAAGGTTTACCCTGTGCCATTGAATGTTGGGAGGGTTAAACTTTCTTTCTGATTTTTACAGAGCTCACAGCTAAGAATTTGCCTTGAGTCTTGGTGGAAACCTTGGTCTTCAACTTTTCAGTGATGGTAGAACTGTTAGGACTTTGGCAACTCTTAGAGATGGATGAAATGAACTTTGCATAATGAGAGGGACATGAATCTTTTGGAGGCCAAGGACAGAATGTAATGGTTTCGATGTAAAATTTCCCCAACAACTCTCATGGGTGGGAAAGATTATTGGATCATGTGGCGCTGTACATCAGTGGGCTCCTCCATTTTTGAGTTCAGTAGCTGCATGTGCTGTTAGGAAGTGGGTCTGGGTGGAGGCAGGTCACTGAAGCCATGACCTACAAGGGTATATTCTTGTCCCTGGGTCCTCACCTCCCTCTCTGCTTCCTAGTTGCCATGGGTTGAACAGCACTCCCCCCACCCCCAACATCCCTCTGCAGGGCCATTTCTGCCTTGGAGACAGCTGACGGTGAACTGAACCCTCTGAAGTTGCGCCCAAATAAAGCTCTCCTCCTTTAAAATGTGGGTGTCAGGTTATTTGTCCCAGAAATGGGTAAGTGAATAAGAAAGAATTAGAACTAGAAGCTTCTGTGCTGCGCAGCTGAGGGGCAAGCACTTGTCCAGTATGTGGAAGGTGCTAAGTTCAGTCCAAAGCACTGCAAAAATAAATAAACAAATACTGTTTGTGAGTGTGTTTTTTTGTTTTTAAATTACTAAATAAATACCACATGGAAGTAATGATACTGAATATAAATATATAGAAAGAGATATGGAAGGTCTACAATAGACAGACAGTCCATCCCATGTATCTTTGAAAAAGGCAAGGGTCTAGGAAACTAAACAGAAAATGCCAGAAGTGTGGCTCAGTGTTTGCCCAGCGTGTACAGTGCCTTGGGCTCCGCTCCCAGTACCAGGAAGAAAGGGGCGGGGAGGAGTGGCTGCTGTTACTCCATTCCTGTATTGCTGGGATGCTTACAAACTGACTATATTCATGCACTACTTCAAAATAATTAAAATAAATGTGAATTAATAAATGTAGATAAAGAGGTAATAATAAATTTTAAAGAAAAGTGATACCTCAATAATTGCTATTTAAAATATTTTAACATAAAAAAATAAAAGTTGAAAATTCAGAGAGCATGTGGAAAGCTCTTTTATAGTAGGAGGATATTTAAAGCAGTTCTGTGATTAAAGGGACAGGAAAACACGCCTGAAGACCCAAACCATTAAAGACACAAAGAAAATACCAGGTTTATCTGTGAACACACAACATTTCTGAACCAAAAGAAGCATCACAAACACATTAAAGTCAAACGCCAGGCTTATAACATCTATAAACAGCCACGGGAGCTATACACAGACCATGTAAGGGCTTCTACAAAATCAGTGTATTTAAGGCAACCAGTCAAAAAAAGGGGGGGGGGCCAAAGACAGGCACAGGTCACAGTAGATATGGAAATGGCCAAGCAGCTTTTGAAAGGATGCTGAGATTTCCAGTCATTTAATAAAAATGCAAATTTAAACAATAATGGATGGAATGTGCTCTGTGCTCACCAGACTGGCAAAAATGAAAAGCCCTGGGTGCATTCATCCTGTAGGATCAGGAACCAGTGCTTCCTGCCCTGCGGGAGGGAAAGGGGTCCAAACAACCTTTTAGGTGCACCAGGGCCTCTCAGCTGTGAAGTGGAAATGTGCTTGCCCTTTGATCCCTGAGCCTGCTTCAAACAACCTGCCCTGGAAAAGCAGTCTTCAGGGCACACCAGGACCTGAGTCCCTCCTAACACGGAGGCACTAACCATTATCACCTTCCAGATCTGCACACTGAGGATGGGAAAGTTTCAGTACCAGACCCCCCTGAATCACAGGACCCAGAAACAAGAGAGACACAGTTTGAGTCCCAGCAGTGAATGTTTTACTTGCACCCTCTGCAGGATGTTGATGCCCATTGCAGCCTGGGTGGCCGTGGGAAAGAAGAAAACCCTAATGTACCACTACAGAAATGCCAGTCCAAGTGGCATTTGGAACGTGCAGGACTCTATAGCTGGACACAAGCAAGATCCAGGAGTGGGTACCAGACATCCCTGAATGACGAAGACACAGGGGTGTGGCGAATGCAAAGGACACAGGAAGCAAAGCAACTGCAGTGTCACCTGTCAGAGGGTAGGGCAGCAGAACAAGAGACACATTTTGTGTTCATGGACCTGTCACTCAGGGGTCAGTTGTGGTAGGCATGTATTCATGCAGCACATGGATGATAAAAGTAGCTACCTTTTGCAAAGTGAGTAAATTTAATGAGACACAGAAGTTATGTGAAGAACACTGATCCACTGGAAAACAGAAAAGGGAAAAATTATTGAGTTGAGTTTGCTTAAAAAGATAAATGTGCGGGTGTGGCTCAGTGGTGAGCACTTGCCTGGCTTCCATCCCAAGTACCACAAAGAAATCAATAAATTTTAAAAGCAAACACAGAACGGGCAGGAAAATCCAAGATCAGAGATGTTTGCTCTGCTGATATTAAAATGCTAGATAAAGGAAGTAACACAGCACAATGTAAATGCCTTGCTTGTGTGTATGTGTGTGTGTGGGGGGGGATAGTGCAGGAAGGGTGGGAACTGGTCCCAAACACACACACATTCTTTCCAGCACTCTTTAGTGTGTTTCCTTCCCATTTCTTTTTTGCTATTTCCACAGGAAAAACAAAAACAAAAACAAAAAAACCAGATTTTCTTTTTTTTTCATTCATTTATTTTTGTTTTGGTTTTTTATTTGTTTTGTTTTCTGAGATAGGGTCTTTTTTTGTTTTGTTTTGTTGTTGTTTTGGCTGGCTCAGCCCACCTTGAAGGCAGAGCTGGTGGGGCATGTGGTGCCGGGGATTGAACCACAGTCCCCTTCACCTGCCTAAGCTTGTCTAAGCAGGTGCTTTAGACCACTGAGCTATCTCACTGCATGTAGTCCAGACTGGTCTTGAACTCACTGTGTAGCCCACACTGGCCTTGAACTGGTGGTGATCCTCTTGCCTCAGCCTCCCAAGTGCTGGAATTACAAGCATGTGCCTCTGATAGAAAGGATTTCCTTTTGATGTAAACAGTAATCCTCTGAGGCCCCCAGGTTAGCCCCCTCCCTTGCCAGGTTGCTGTCACCCCAAGTTTGTCTGGGATGCTTGTGAGTTTCCCAGTGCTAATTATTTAGGGTGCACAGAGTATCCTTAACTAAAGGAGCACCATTATTCCCAAATCCAGTGGCTCAGCTCTCTGAGGGCTCCTAGCACCAACAGTGCCTGGCTGTGCCCATCCCATAGGGCCTGGTGTAGGTTAGAGCTCCCTCCTTCCCACTCTGCACTGTGACTCCTTTCTTCCTGTGTTATCTGTCCCTTTGGCTCCAATAGTAATACAAAAATAAAAACGTGATATTGGTCGCAACTTTTGGGAAAGAGGGATCTGAGGACTGAGTTAACCTTTAATCAGTCCATCAAACCTGCCTGTATAACCAAGTTCCAATAAACACTCGGGACTCCAGGCTGGGGGCATTTCCAAGGTTGGCCACGCTCACTGGGACTGTCACACACTAACTCTGGGAGGTGACCCACCCTGGGAGGAGCAAGCTCTAGCCCCACCAAGCCCCTGTGCCTTCAGTGTGGCTGGTCCTAATTTGTATTTATCCCTGTAATAATCAATAATACCATATGCGACCACCTTCAGCAAGGTCCATGAGCCTTTCCAGCAACTCACTGAAGCTTAGATTATTTCTGGAAACTTCCAAGCTTGAAGTTGGTGTCAGGACTGGCAGCAGCCCTGGGGACTGGACCTTTAGGCCTCAAAGTTTGGCTAAGTATGGGAAGCACACAGAAATAGAGTGAGTGTGACTACATGATGCCATTATGTCATGTCAATAAAGAACTCACTTCAGATATAGCACAGATTGACACGAAAGGACAGGAAAATGTATTTACGTAAAGAAATGTTATTTTTTTAAAACACAGGACTTGCGATGTTCATATGAGATATTTCCCAGCAAAGATAATTCCTACAGCAAAAGAGGAATATTGCCTAATGACAAAAAAAGTCAATACACCAAAAACATATGCTGACCCTAAATGTGCACTCACCAGCATCAGGGCTCCAAAACACAGGAAGCAACCCTGTGGAGCTTAAAAAAGAAATAGAAAAGCACAATTATACCTAAAGTTCTTAACATATCACTCTAGATTAAAACAAATTCCGCATAACTAAGCAACACTGTGAACCAACAGGATAAAATTGACATTTATAGAAAACTCTATCCAACGACATCAGAACACACATTATTCTCAAGGTCATATAAAACACATTCTGGGTTTTAAAGTAAACCTTAGCAAGTTTTAAAGACAGAAATCATACAATATATGTCTTCTGTCCATAATGGAATCATTACAGAAATAAACTACAGAAAGATAACAGGAAAATCTCCAAACACTGAAATTTAAATAAAACTTTTTTTAAAAATAAAATGTGGACCAAGAGGAAGTCTAAACTCAATTTTTGACACAAATAACTAAACTAAAATACTGTTTATTTGAATTTGTGGCAAGCAGTTATAGCAGAACTGAGAAAGAGATTTAGAGGATTAAATGCTTGGAGTGAAAAAGAAGGAAGTTCTCAAACCAATAATCAATCTATAGATGGAGGAACAAAATAGACCTAGAGCAAACCAAGGAAATAATAATGTTGGCAGCAGAGATCAATACAATCAAAGTCAAGAAAGCAATGAAAGAACATCAAGCCAGGCATAGTGACTCAGGCCTATAATCAGAGCACTTGGGAAGCAAGGAGGGAGTATCCCGAGTTCACTGGAGGCCAGCGTGGGCTGCGAAATGAGTTCAAGGTCAGCCTGAACTACATGGTGAAACTCTGTCTCACACACACACACACACACACACGCACACACACACACATACACACACACACACACACACGGAGAAAAAATTTCATAAAAATATTAAACCACTAGTAAGACTGACCAATAAGAGAGCACACAAACCACCAATATCAGGAATGCAACAGGCCTATTACAAAAGGTACTGCAGCCAAAAAAAAAAAAAAAAAAGATAGAAACGTGTGCGGCTGGGAAACACAGAGGGTATCTGAACTCGCAGAGAGCGCAAGACATTTCCTTTGTCTTCAGTCTCTTTTTAACTCCTGTCTCCTTTCCTGACAGGTGTAGCTACAGTCCCAGCAGAGGAGGACACACTTGTCCAAGCGTATCTGATTCTGGATGGGGGACGGGGTCGTGCTAACTGAGCTGCGCCCTGAGGAAAGCGGTGCGGTTCAGATGTAAGGGTCCTCTCTGTTAGAGGCAAGGCCTGGGGAAGCGCTGGATCCTGGGGCTGGACGCGAGAGGTCTGGTCCTGTGCCGCCTCCTTCCTTCCCTCTCCCCTTCCAGGCTGCCCTGGGTAGAGCACCTTTCCCTTCTGGGGCCCCTTTGCTGTGCTGTTTCTGCCTGCGAGCCAGTGACCAGGGGCGGGAGTGTGTGAGATTCCCTCTAGGTGAAAGAAAAGCAGAAGGGAAGTAAAGAAATCCTTTATTGCTCCATGTGGAAGGGCTGCCGAAGAGAAGCGAGGACCCTCAGGGAGGAGACAGAGAGACACAGAATTTATAGGGCTGGGTTGGGGTGGATCTTATATGGGTGGTAGGGCATTGTAGCAGGTGATACTTGGGGAAGGTTCGGTGAGCATGTAAATCAAAAGAGGAAGTTCAAGGTAAACCAGGAGGAAGAAGACAGAAGTCAGTCTGGGAGCGGCACGTCATCGGTTTTGGATCCCCGTGCCATGCTGGCTCGCTGCCAGGGCGACCAGCAGACTTCTGCATGGGCCCAGACCCATCGGAGTGGAAGCCAGAATAAATTTAATCTTCTTTACATTGTGAGTGTCAGCTGTTTTGTTCCATTGACAGGAAAGTGACAAGAAGAAAGCCTCATTTCTTAGTTGGTGCCTGAAACACCTCGAGGATCCAGGAAGTGCCAGGAGTGGGAGTTGAGAACAGTAACCCCCAAGGTTACCCATGATCCCCTGAACTCATCTCCTTTTGCTGTGGTGTTATGTGTTAATTTAACTGGACACAGGGTGCCCTTGATCTAAGTAGATTCAAAGGCTGTGGGGGTCTGCTCCTTAGCTCAGTTCTTTAAGTGGCTGCTTCAACAAAGCAGTCAGGCTCAGGTTGCTGTGGTTCGATTCCCACAACACAAGCCAGTCAGTCATGCCTTG
>NW_004524657.1:1353661-1373608 GCF_000260255.1 Octodon degus
AGAATATATGCAGTGTATTATTTGTTGAAACTGTACTTCCGATTTGATTTGAAACTGTCTCATTGCTATCTGTTTATCAATAAAACTTTGAAAAAAAAAAGATTCAAAGGCTGCACTTGGAGTCATGAAGAGAGCACAGTAGACACACACACAGTGTCACCCACCCACACAGTGTCACCCCAGACACTTGACATATCACTTGCACCAGATCTGCATGGCTGTGAATGCATATTTTGAAACATTTTTGGCAAACTATCAAACTGAATGAGATCAGTTTAGGTCTTCTGCTGTCCTGGGACAACGTGGGCAAAGCGCAGGATGCACTCAAGGATTCACACTCTCAGGTCAAGTGTCATAAACACCCGAAAACTTCCAATTGTCCTGCTGCAGCCCCTCTAGCTCCCGACATCACTGAAAATCTCATCCTGAGCTGGCTGCACTCCCAGCCCCACACTGATGGAGAAGGAACAGGTGAAGGAAGAGGCAATGGGGAGGGATGGTGGGAAGACCGTGGTGGCAGAGCTGAGGACGTGGAGCCTCTACATCCTGAGGAGTTGCCTTTGCCAGTCAGTGCAGGAGACCTTGCTGTACCCATCCGGGTCACCTGCCCTGCATGAGGAGGCTGAAGTATCCTCCATAGAGGTGGGGCCACACCCATCAGTGTGGGTCTGCTCAGGACCGAACTCCTACTTCTAGACCCAGACACTGGATTATGAGGTTAACCAGGCTTTTACTCCAGTTGCAGCCTCTACGAGACATGGTGATTGAGCAGAGTGACAGGCTCGCTGGAGCCCACTGAGCAGTACCCATCTGGCCAGTTCATCTCTCTTCACACAGACCAGCTAAGCTCACAGTGCACCTTTACTGTCCACCTTGCCACAGTCCCCCTCTCTGCACTGACTTAATTCAAGTCCCAGGGATCTCATCTGACTTTGTCTTTTCATGCTTCTCCAGGACAGCGATGACATTCTTTTGACTAAATCTCATGAGCAACAAGTAGCACTTGCTCCAGGCTCACTGGGACCTGTCTACATCAGAGAGCAGGAAATCAGTTTGACAAGAGTCCAGTAGCCTTTCCCTCCATGGAGTTCCTGGAGGCCTGGAGGCCTGGGATATGCTCAGCCATTGCTTCCAAATTAAAGATGGATGCTGATCTGTCCCCTCCTGCAGCACAAGAGAGGCACCTTGGTTAGTGGGTTTCTTTGGATTTTTAAAAAAATATTTATTTATCTATTTATTTATTTGGTATGGGGTCTCACTACACAGTTTGGACTTGTAGTGATCCCACTGTCTCAGCCTCCCCAGCACCTGGGATTACAGGCATGGACCACCATGCCTAGTTTCAGTGGCTGGCACAGGACGCCTGGGGTTCCAGGGCAGGCACAGCATGTGATAGTGGGGATTGAACCCAGGTCTTGTGCTTGCCAGGCAGGTGCTTGGAGCTATCTCCCCAGTCCCCATATTGTAATGTTTGTGATGGTTGATACATTGTGTGAACTTGAGAAGTCTAGGAGTCTCTTAAGTGACTCAGCGGGGGCCAGGGTCCTCACTGTGTAAATATCCTGTGCCTCCTCAAAAGGACATGGAAAAGGTAAGGGACTCATCCTAGGGTGAAGAGCCCACACACTATAAGTGAGGAAAATAAGCTCCCCACCTCTTTTGCTCTTGTTGCTTTTGCTGTCTTCTGCCACCTTGAAGTGTAGCGCCTGTGCTAGCTGAGCTAAATAACTCTTTCCTTCCTTAAATTTGACTTTGGATATTTTGTCTCAGCAACAAGAGAAATGTAACCAAGACACACATTCTTCATTTGGGTGTGTTATTTTGGCTCCTATAACAAGTGACCCCCAAGGCTGCTGCTTGGCAGAGGGCCAGAAGAGAATAAATCTCTGCAAAAGGCCTGGACTATGGTGCAAGCACCTCTGCCACCTGGCCACAGGGCCCAGCAGATCTGAGGGTGCTGGCATTGGGGCAGGTAGGACTGGTGATCACAGCATAAGCCCTTAGGACTCTGGAGAAGGCCATGCCGATCTCTGTAGGTAATGGTTCCCTCTCAAGAATCAGCCTTTGGCCTGCTGCTGGCTTAGTGGAGCCAGAATACTTAACCACATGTCATCAAGATACTGTGCAGCCTGACCTACCCTCAGGAACTGGCTGCCATCTGAGCTACCCAGCCATACCGCTGGGCAGGTATAGCAGCCTCTGTATTAGTCACTTGCTGATTGTTGGGACACAATGCGATTTACAGAGGAGGTGGGGGGAGTAATTTGGCTCATAGCTTCGGAGCTTCAGCCTATGGTCAACTGGCTCCAAAGAAGGAGCAACATGGCAGAGGGGTGTAGTAAATCAAAAAGGGCTCATTTTAAGATGGCTAGGAAGCAGCAGAATGCAGAAGAAGGCCCAGAGAGCAAGGGACCGAGACCAGCATCACCACCCCAGGACATGCTTCCTCCAACTGGGCCTCACTGCCTAGAGCCCATTCAGTGAGTTACCCCACTGGTGAGCTTTGTGACCCCTCAACCCCACCAAGTGTCTCACAAAGCAGTAAGGTTGAAATCAGAGTAACTGGCACACCTTCATCAAACAGAACTGATATGCATGAGAATGGGCCTAAGTAGGCCCTGAGGACCCAAGTGACGTGAAGTGGCCAACTTCCATGGTCCCCACTCCTACTACACTCTCCCTCTTTCTGCCTGTACCTATGGTCCCACCAAGACCTCCTTATGACCAATCAACAGAAGAGATGACTTAGGCCAGGTGTACATACAGCTTGGCATGATGTGCAGCACCACCCAAAAGTGGACAGCTGCTGCACCATGCACCCTGGGGGATGTCCCTGTAAGACAATGATGGTGTTGATTTTTTCCTGTGGGCAGAACTCCAGGCAGACAGCTGGTCATGCAAATGGCTTGGGAGGAGAAATGGCCAAACGTGGGATTATAAACATGAGCTGTGGCCAGTGATTTGGCTGGAAGGTCAGGGACTTGGAAAACACAGAGTTGGGATATTGGTGACAAAGGAATTTGATGAAGCAGTATAGAGGGAGACTTCTCTGAAAGATGGAACACATGAAGATATTTATGTTTCCTGTAAATGCTCACCAATGGGTGACTGCAGAGGAAGAGTTTCATAATCACATGGACAGGCTGACTTCCTCTGGGGACAAGAGTCAGCCTATTCTCCCAGTTACCTGTCATTACCAGTGACTCACAAACTGTGGAAATTATACATTTGCTCAGCAACCTGGAGCTCCACTCCCAAGGCCATGCTGGCTCTGGCTACCACTGAATGCCCAAATGCCATCAGCAGAGACAATAACTGAGTCCCCAGTCCATCACCATTCCTTGAGTTAGCAGACAACTACCTGATGGTAGTTGTTACACTGGACATTTTTATCACAGAAGGGGCAACACTTTTTTGTACTTGGAATGGACACATTTACTGAATGCAATGCTTGTGCCCAAATTATCACCCAGGGACTTGTGGGTTGCTTTATCCACTGTCATGCTACCCCACATTGCATTATGTCTGGTCAAGAAGCTCTCACACCAAATGGAGTGCAGCAGTGGCCCAATGCCCATGGGACTGACTCACTGGTCTTACGTTCTCCACCCTCCTGAAGTAGGGGACAGATAGAACAGTGGAATGGCCTTTTGAGGGCTGATAACCAGGAGGCAGCACCTAAAGGCTGGGGCAAGTTGTTCCTGAAGGCTTGATGTACTTTGAGTCAGCATGCAGTGTATGGTGCTGTCTCTCCCACAGCCAGGAGTCACAAGTTCAGGAGTAAAGGTGTTGCAATGGGAATGGTACCACCATTATCTAAAGTTACCTACTAGCAAAATTCTTGATTCTCGTTTTGTTAGCTTATGATCACTTTGCCTAGGGCTTAGGTCCAGAAGGGGGAAATGCTTCCACCAACAGACATAATACTGACCCACTGATTTTAAGGTTAGACTGCCCAGCCACTTCAGTTTCCTCATATCTCTGAATCATCAGGTAAGGAAAGCTAAGAAAGCAGCTGCGTGTGGTGGTACACACCTATGAATCCACCAGCACTCTGGGAGGCAGACAGGAAGACTACAAGTTAAAGCCCAGCCTCAGCAGCTTCGCAAGACCCTGCCTCAAAAAAAAACCCAAACAAACAAACAAACAAACAAAACCAGGGCTGGGAGGATAGCTTGGCAGTCTAAGCATCTGCCTGGCAAGCACAAGGACCCAGGTTCAATCCCTGGTACTGCATGTAGCACCAGACACTGAAACCAGGCATGGTGTCACATTCCTGTAATCCCAGCACTGGGGAGGCTGAGACAAGAGGATCACTACTAGTCTGAACCATGTAGCAAGAACCTGTGCCAAATAAATAAAAGATTTTTATTTAAAAAGTGGGAATGCAACTCATTATAAAAGCCTTGGATTCAGTTCCCAGCATCACAAAAAAAGGAAAAAAGTAAGAACATATCTAGAACATGAGATCTCTTGGTGCATGGCTTAGTCTCACCGTGTGCTGTTGTGACTATGGCCAATGGAAAACAACAACAAACTCATCCAGTGAGGGTCAGTTAGGGTCCAGACCCGCGAGGACGAAGGCTTGGGTCTCTCCACAGCATCCAGTTGTGGCAGAAAGAAAGGGAACACAGATAGGGAGTTGAGGGTCATTATGTGAGCATGTGGCCATCTACAGACCAAGGACTGTCCTTGATTGGGCTCTTCCTCTTCATTTGGTACACACATTCGCATGGGTATGCACTTGTGTGTCTGGATATACACAGATTTGAAAAGAAAATACAGCAGGAAATCTTCATGAGTTGAGGTTCAGGAAAGAGTTTAGACAGGACATCAAATACAAAATCCACAAAAGCAAAAATTAATAAACTTATCAAAATTAAGATAGGTTGGAAAAAGACTGATAAGACTCCAAAAAGACAGCAGTAGACTGGGAGAAGACTTTTCCAAACCACACATTCAACTAAGGATCTATTTTAATAATACATATAGAGAATATTCCAGGGGCTGGGGTATGACTCAGCACACAGCATTTGCCTAGCATGTGCAAGGGCCTAGGTATGATCTCTGGAATTGCAAGGAAAGAAACCCTCTCAAAGTCAAGTTAGAAATTACTCAAATAAAAAGTGGGCAAAAGGCTTGACCATAAACTTTACCAAAGAGGACAATAAATATGGAAGACAAAAAGCATGTTTGGTGTTCAACCTTAATAGTCACTATGGTCATGCAAACTAAAACCACAATGAAATACGCTGATAGTAGAATAGCTGACATAAAAATACCAGCTCTAGGGAAGGGATGTATCCCAGTAATAGAGTGCCCACTTAGCATGTATGGGGTCCTGAGTTAAAGCTCTAGTAGCCAAAAAAATAATAGTACCAATACCAATAAAAGCACTAAAACTGGTGATGTTACTGTTGGTGAAGAGGAAGTCCTGAAGATCATCCATTGCTGATGTGAGTGCCAAATGACACAGCCACTCTGGGAACAGCATGACAGTTCTATTAAGCCATGTAGCCCAGCTTTCGTATTCTTGAGTTTTACTCTGGAGTAACAAAAAAATTTGCCACAGAAAAACCTCTATAAAGACCAGTGAGATAGCTCAGCAGACTGAGTGCTTGTTAAAACAGAAATATTAAGCTGCTAGAAGACAGAATATGCAGAACTCATGAGGACATTTGTGTAAGCAAAGACTTTATGAATAAAACCCTTATTACACAGGAACTATCACTAAAAAAACAGGAGGTGTGATCTCAATAAAAATCCTTTGCATAGCAAGAGAAACCACCAACAGAGTCAAGAAGAGACAACCTACAGGGTGAGGAAAAAATTTTTGCCTGCTGTTCCTCAGATAAGAGATATTATCTACAATATACAAAGAATTGAAAAAATCAGTCACCCCAAATTTAAAGACCCAATATAAAAATGGGCATCTGAAATGAACAGACACTTCTTAGATAAAGAAATTCAGGGCCGGGGAGATAGCTCAATAGAATAAGCCCCTACCTGGCAAGCGCAAGGTCCTGAGTTCAATCTCTGGCACTGCAAAAATAAAGAAAGAAAGAAAAAAAAGAAAAAGAAATTCAAATGGTAAATGAATTATTGGTCATTCAAGAAATGCAAATTAAAACAATACTGAGATTCCATCTCACCCCAGAAAGAATAGCTATCATCAAGAAATCAACCAATAACAAATGCTAAAGGAACTACAAGAAAAAGAAATCCTTTTCTACAGTTCATGTAACTGTAGACTGGTACAACCACTGTGAAAATCAGTATGGAAATTCCTCAGAAAACTACAACTAGAACTAGCCCAGGAAAAATCCAGTACTCAGCAACTGGCCTGCCCAAGGAATCTAGGTATCTAGCCCCTCCCACTGCACTGTAGGACCAGGCCACCTAGGGAACACAAGCCACACAACAAGATCCCTAACTAGGCCACTCAGGATAGACATATAAGACTAGCAAGATGGAAAAGTCTGAAATATGAGCCAACAGGTGGTAAGTTAGGTGAACCACTGTTGTGCTCAGGGACAACACATATATAACAGAAACAGGTGGGTGTGGCAACCATGTTTTTAAAAATATAATTTTATCTTGCTTTAATCTTACTTTTTCTTTTCCATTTTTTCTTATTTTTCTTTCTAGTGTTTTCTTAGAAAATTAATCCCCTCTCCCAAACCCAGAGCCCAAGTTCTGATAATCCTTTGAATATTCCTTCATTCTTCTCCACCCCTTTCTCTAGTTTCTCAAACCGTGTGTGATCATCTTTTGTCCTCTATCCCTACTTAATTTTTAAAATTTTTATTTATGTATGCACTTATTTATTTGATACAAGGTCTCACTATGCAGATCACACTCATAGTAAACCTCCTGTCTCTGCCTCCTCAGTGCTGAGATTAAAGTGTATGCCACTATGCCCAATTTCAGGGCCAATATAGCGCATCTGGAATTCTGGGGCCAACACAGCATGTGGTACTGGGGATCAAACTCAGGTCCTTGCACTTGCCAGATAGGCACTTAGACCACTGAGCTATCTCTCCAGCCCCCTGCTTCTACTTCTTTTCCAATTGTTTTTGTTTTACATACTATCCTCCTAAATTTCCCCATCACAGAGTAAAACCACTCTATGAAAGGGAAATACTTTGTATACAAACTCCTAATTTATGATCAGTTTTATTATATAAATATAGACTTTGCTCTTATGGTCTAAAGTGCAAAATCAATAGTTACCACAGTTTGTCAGTTTCTAAACTGTGCTTAATGCTAGTGGTATTCCTAATTGTACTACTTTAGCTAGGATGTTATCGTAACTGTTGTAATCAGTTCTCACTTCTGTAACTATACTGGGAAGCTCTGGGGTAATAATTTCACCACAGCCCTATATCAAGGGACTAGGGACTGAGCCAAACATACCAACATCCCACTCTTAACTAAATGGGAAGGTAGGATCTTGGGACAGGCACAAACCAAGAATCTCACACACAGAAGTCATTCCTGAAGAACAGACTACTCCTACTGAGGCCTTGATACTAGTGACATAGTTACCCACTGCAAAAACTAACAAGAATCATCACAGAAGATAAATTGTTTTAAAATAGAAAATGACAAGACAAGGAAGCAAAATGCAATCTCCTGGACCCAAAAAAGTCCAGGAGACATCAATATAGTACAAATTGGAAGATATACACCCAAAATTTCTGAAGTGGTAGCAACTGAAGTAAAGAAACAAATTCATGAAGCTATAAAGGAACTCCAATCAGAAATTATCTTTCAGGTTAAAAAAAAGAAATGGCAACCATAATGAAGGAACTTACTCAGCATAGCTAGAGAAGACATAGATAAAAAACAGAGCTTAGGGGGCCGGGGAGATGGCTCAGTGGAATAAGCGCTTCTCTGGCAAGTGCAAGGCCCTGAGTTCAATCCCCGGTTCCGCCAAAAAAAACAAACAAAAAAAACCCAAAACAAAACAAAACAGAGCTTAGGAAAAGTATGGAAACCTTGAATGAACAATACAGGAAAGAAACAGAATGCATGAAACAGATTAAAAAAGATACCCAGAAAGTTAAAAATTCCACTGAAAACTGGCAAAACCAATTGAACGAAACTAAAGATAGACCCTATAGACCCTATCCTAAAAGACAAAAAAAGATGAGCTGGCCTGACAGCTCAGCAGACTAAACTGCCTGCTTAGGCAGAGTGCAGCGGCTGGGTTCAATCCCTGCGTGCCGGCCCTGCCCCCAGGGTGTGCTGAGATGACGATGGGCGTGGTGGCACGTCTGTAATCCCAGTGCTTGGGAGGGTGAAAACAGGAGAATCACTACAAATCCAATCTACATAGTGAGATCCTGCAGACCCTATAGCAAATACATAAAAAAAAGAAAATAAAGATAAGACTTTCAGACCTTGAAGACAAAATTGCTGCTAGTGATCAGAAAAGGAAAGATCTCTTACAAATAACAAGGACAAGGAAATAACAATTCGACATCTGCAAGATGATGCAAAGGAAAACAATATGAGTGTCAGGTGTCAGTGCAAAAGTAGGAATCAACACAAATGACATTAAAAGTCTATTTGTAGAAGTAATAGCAGAAAATTTCCTGAGCATGGAAACAGAATCTGACATCACAGATAAGTAAAGCATATAGAATTCCAGACATATAGCTTTAAAAAACAAAACAAAACAAAACAAAAATTAGCACTAGAGCTTCCATCTGGCTCAGCTATTCCACATATTGGTATATTCCAGAAGAATTAAAGGCATCATATCACAGTGATACATGCATACCCATGTTTGTAGTAGCAGTTTCTAATAGATATATATTGAAAACAGCCCAAATGCCCAGCAACTGATAAAAGAAGATGCAGGGTTTTTTCCTACACAATGGAGTATTACTCTACCCTAAATAAGGATGAGCTTGAGATTTCTGGGTAAGCAGATGCACCTTGTTGAAGCCATACTCTTGAACAAACCAGACACACAAGTGTAAATACTGTATTGTTTCTCTACTGTGAGAAACTGAAAATATAAGGACCAAAATATATAATAGATATTGTAAAATAGGAAGAATATTTTCAAATGGGAGGGAATAAAGGGAAAGGAAGGGAAAAAAAATGATTAGAAAAGGAAAAATTGAAACAAAGTTTTTTAAATATGGAAGGAAAGGGGATTGGAGAATGGGGGGGCAGTGAGATAGTTCAGCAGTCCAAACTGCCTGCTTAGGCAAGCTTAGGCAAGTGCACAGGGACTACAGTTCAATCCCTGGCACCACATGCTGTGTCAGCCCTGCCCCCAGGGTGGGCTGAGCCGCCTCCTCCCCCCCAAAAAAATTTGAGAATAGAGGATGAGAACAAAAAAATCAAGTTGTATCATGTACAGGTGCAGATTCCCTGAATGGTATGCATACCTAAAATGTACCAATAAACATAATTTTTAAAAACCTTTATCTCAAAAAAAAATTACTGCCTACCTGGTTTACATGTATAAAAGCATCTTTCACTCTCTGCAAACAAATGGAGACTTTAAGTTAGAATGCCCTAATTTGGCTTTTACTTTTTGTTTGTTTGTTTGTTTGTGGAACCGGGGATTGAACTCAGATCCTTGCTTTTGCCAGTCAAGCGCTTATCCTACTGAGCCATCTCCCAAGCCCCCCTAATTTGGCTTTTAAAAAAGATTTAAAATCGTCCAAGACACCAGATAACACTGGGCATAGTAGTATATACCTGTAATCCCAGAAATTGGTTGGCTAAAACAGGAGGATCAAGGACCACTGTGAGTTCAAGTCCAGCCTGGGCTACCTAGTGAGTTGAAGGTCAGCTTGAACTACAGAGCAAGACTATCTCAAAAGAACAACAATAAAACATTAAAAAAGAAAACAAAACAAAACAAAACAGGGCCGGCCAAATAGTTCAGTGGATTAAAGCACCTGCAAACAGGCCTAGGGGGTGGGGGTTCAATTCCCTGGCCTGCTGTACCAGCCCTGCCCCCGGTGCACACTGAGATGGCAATTGAGACTGGGTGTGGTGGTACGTGCCTGTAATCCCAGCTCTTGGGTGGCTGTAAACAGGCAGAGCACTACAAGTCTGATCTAGTAGTGAGACCCTGAACACCCTATAGACCTCTCCCTAAAATACAAAAACAAAAACCCACCCAACAGAGGTTACCAAGTTTTCAATCGTAATACACCAGCACAAAATTGAAAAATGCTTAGCACTTTTCTATTTAGAATTTAAAGTCCAGTAATTCAGCCTTTTATCTCATTGATTTAAGGATTTCAGAAACATACAAGACTTTAAAAGAGCAAATTAAACTAGCTAGAACTAGAAGCAAATAAGATTCCAGGTACTTTTAAGGCAGATTTAGATTTTTTTTTTTTTTTTTTTTGGTGGAACCGGGGATTGAACTCAAGCCCTTGCGCTCACCAGAAGATTTAGATGGTTTTGAACAATTATCTCCATCTGGTGAAACACCAGTGAAGAGGAATCAAGGGAAGGGGCCACAAGCAGATGTTTCCAGCACAGGTGTGCTCTGAAGCTCTGAGGGTGGAGCAGACCATGTGGCTTTCACTCAATTATTCCTGAAAATGGTGGCACATCACCAAACAAAAATACAGCAATTTACAATAAAACAAGCTCATGCAATTAGAAGAAAAAAACGAACAATCTAGTATGCATGCCAATAGGAAACCAAAGCTATCCAAGCAGATCTACCATATTTTAAACAAAGATAGGCGCAGTACAGGTCAGTATTAGTGAAAAACACCCCAAACCTATGGCTCCAAGTCACAGTAAAAAGAAGAGGTATGAAAATGTGACTACTTCATTTCTAAATCCATGTCAGATTGCAGTATCACAACGCATATATAAAAACAAAGCTTTATAATTTATGAAGTCTAATGCAATTAGGAAGTATTTCTATAAAAATTAACATATTTTAGAAGGCAGGCATGCACTGTGCAGCATGCTTCAGCCTCCTGAGCACTCTCCCCGCCCTTCACCCTCGCAGCCAGTATGAAGCACTTAGCTTATGCTCAGTGGTTCTCTTAAGTGCCAAGGAGACGAGCAGTCCAGCTTTTGCTTTCATGGCATTCATATTCTAGTGGGATGGCTTCTATAAAACGCTACCTGACAGTATCAAATGACTACAGCATTACAAGTAATTCCCAAGCTCCTAGGCTGGTCTCTCTTGCTGATCCAAATTTTAGTTACAAATCTATGTCCACATATTTTACTGACCAAACCAGCTGGACCTTAGCTGCAAGAATTCTTCATGGAAAATAATCATTTTTGGTTACTTTCAGGCAGGATAGGTTTCATGACTTTATGTCCTTTGCTCTCCAAATATAAGCCAAGCTGTTATCTAATATTATTTCAATACTAGTTAATAGTAGTCTTACATAGTCTTTAAAATGGCAGTTACTTGCAACCACGCCTAAACATTTTCTTCACCCACTGCTGAAGGAGTCCATTCACCCCCAAGTTCACATGAGATACTTACATTTATGTCTGTGTATGATAAAACTAGCTTTCATCTATTTGGGGAGACTTTGTAAGCTACTTAACTGCAAATATAGTATGGCTTAGAGTGCTCCGTATATTTCAATTTAGTTAACTTTATATATTAATTCTGCTATGTGACACCATAAAAATTAGTTTTAACCACTTAACAGTTTACCCTGAATGTCATTTGGGGCAGCATGTTTTTTATTGACTTCCCTGATGGACTCAGGCAGGTGCCATTTCAACCAATTGATTCTTATAATGAATATATTTGATAAAATTTCATTCTTGTATTTCCTGTTATGCCATCTTATAAAAATGAAACAATGTCAGTTGGTCGACTTCTATTTATATAATTGAGAGTGCTAAGTGATTAAATTGTTTTATGAGCTTACTTAGGTATCAGCCCGAGATCCACTTAGCATATTAGACATTAAGATTCCTTCCGTTCATGGGGAATAGGACAATGTTCCCCCAGAATCCTCAGAATCTGGGCACATTCCAAGTGCTGTTTCTAAGTAGACTCCACCCTGGCAGAGTGCTCACACCCCTCACTTCAGAGGGAGACAGGCTAAGCACTTGCTCATTGATAGAGTTAGGTGTTTATAAGAGGTTACCTGCTCATTATCCTGCCCAGGAATCCTGCATAAACTTTCTTTGGCCCACATGATGCTTTAAGGGCAGCATGGTACTTGCATTAGCAGCACACATCTACAACTGGACGTAGGGCCAGGCAGATAGCTTGGCAGTCTAAGCACAAAGACCCAAGTTTGATCCCCAGTGCCACGTTCCTGCTGGCCCCACCCTGAAACAGGATGTGGTGGCGCAGGCCTGTACCCCCAGCGCTGGAGAAGTTGAGACAGGAGGATCACCACGAGTCCAAACTGCATAGCAAGACCTGTACCAAATAACTAAATGAATGATTAAAAAAATAAAATATCCCCGGACTAAAACTAGTAATTTGTGTAGACAACACACAAATGTGTACTGCTCCATATTTTTATACACACACACACATACACACACACAATATGCCGGAAGAAATCTGTAAAAAAGCACTATCAATGTCAAGATCCTAATATTTACAGAACGTCACTGTAGGAGGAAACCAGACATGCAGTATACATGACTCTCATCACATCACACTGAATCAGGCCACTGATGATCACACCAACTATGACCACAGCGTGGACGCAGCACGTACAGGTCATATATGTTACACCAACACATACACACCAGACCTAAAAGTATGTATACAAGAGTCCATTGGTAAGTTCCATTAAGAAAAGCAATACAGCTAGGTGGATGCAATACTTGCACTTCATTAGTATATCCATTTCCATGTCTATTATAGGCATGTGACAGTGATCTGTTTATAGCTTTAGAGAAGTATTTGCTATCACCAGCTATGACACTAATACACAAAATAAATATGACACAGTATTTCCACCAGGGTCAGTGATCAAGACTCCAACAGACATACACTGAATAAAAACAAACACACAGCCTTCTCTAAGATTTTACACCAAAGCCGAGAGTTCAAGTTATTATTTTTTTCCCTTTGGAAAGACTCATGAATACTGTACATCAAACAATTACTCCCAAGCAACTGTCAGGCTTTCATCCTTAATGAAAACCAAAGCCAAAACTAACTGGAAAATATTTTAATGGTGTTTTTACAGCACAAAATGATTCAACTGAGACAGGCCGAAGAAAGTAAAATGATACATATAATCATAAGTTACACCACTTCAAATCCTGTCACTAGATGCACAGAATGAGCAACAGTCTGGCCAGCAGTCTTCCTGTTTCTCCTCTTGAAGGCACAGATGGGGTTATGCATCCAGCAGAAGTCTCTCCTGGGCGCCAGAGCCCTGCCTTATTAACAAGCACTGTGAGGCTCTGACCTGTCCAGCTCTGTGGAGCCAAACCCAGCCCCTCAATCCTACAGACCCTTCAACTGTTCCCAGCCCCCTTCAGACTGGACTTCTGATTCTTTTTCTCCCTCTGGCCCTGGATTCGGAAAAGCTTCTTCCTGAGGTCCTTCTGCCGCCTCAGCTTCTCCTCCTCTTCCTTCTGCTTTGCTCTGGCGTGCTCCTTATTGTGCAGATGCCGCTGTTCCTTGGCCTTCCTCAACTTCTGGCTGTTGACTGTGCTCAGCGCATCCAGAAGTGCCAGGATCTGTAAGAATAAAGCCCAGTAAGCAACACTCATTCAGCTGTGGCACGCATGTGACCTACACTTCCGGGGCCTCAACACCTGGCTGACGGGATTAAAGCTAGATTCAGTCTACAACCCACGTAGAAGTTAACCAAGTGGAGAGGCATCTTGAACTAGGAAAGGACAACTTGCAGAGAGGTGTGTGAGCACATTTTACCACTTCCAGAAAACCACCTCTGTTCACCTCGCTCTGGATGCTATATCCACCAGCTAAGACAAGGGAAGCCCACCACCTCCCGACTCCAGACTCAGAGTATGGTTGAGCCAAGGATCCAGGGCCTTGTGACCCTGATGAAGGTCGGGCACAGAGTGGAAACACCAGACTGTGCTACTGAGAGCACAACTTTTATGTTCAAATGCAAGGAAATAAGTGGTTGCTCACAGTACCTTCCTCTCGTGAGGCTCGCGGATGACAGCTGGCCTCCACCTGTCCCTGGGCACCTGGCCGGCCTTTGCTTGGAGCTTGGGCTTGTTCTTAAAAGGCAGAGCCTTCTGCAAGGCTTTGGGAATGTGCAGTGAATTAAAATGTTTCTTTTGCCTCAGGATCGGCTGAAAAGGAAAATAAAACAAAAACTATGGCATATGTAAACTATAACCCATGTCTATACAAAACTTCTGCATCAACTCTTCTCCATTGATTGACTTCCCAGATCAGTAACCCCTGTGCCAGTGGCCTGCCAGAAGCCAGCATTTGTCACCCACGCGGATGGCTGCCTCCAAGGACATCCACATCCCACACACAGCATAGGAGCTTCAGAGTACACTTACAGCTCAAGAGAGTACCTATGGCCACTTCTGTGGAAGAAACTGTCAGGTGATCCAAAGTTGCTTCTCATTAAACACTCAGGTCCCACCTCTGAGGCAATGAGCTGGTGTTTCTCCAGCCTAACACGAATGACCTAGCTAGCCTCTCATTTTAAGCCTCTCTAGATGAACAGTTTTTCCTCAATAGCCAAAGTGTCCCTATTCCTGCCTCTAACTAAGAAGTTTAAATTTTTGTGTGTCTGCTAGAAGCCTGAGAGAGACAGACGAAATTTAAGCAGCACAGGAAAGCAAACTGTATAGAATTTTCAAGGTAATGTAAGTTCTATGCTTAAATTAAGATAACCAAATTTTTAAATTACCTCAGAAATATTAGCAGAAGGGCTGGCGAGATAGCTTAGCAGACTAAAGCACCTGCTTATGCAAGCTTAAGCAAGTGCAGGGACTACAGTTCAATCCCCGGCATTACATGCCATGCCAGCCCCACCCCCAGGATGGGCTGAGCCAGTCAGAGTCTGGGCATAGTGGCACACGCCTATAATCCCAGCACTGGCGAGGCTGAAAGAAGGATCACTACGAGTTTGAGCTGCATACTAAGACCCTGTACCAACCAAATACATTTTAAAAAAGATAAATAAATATTAGTAGGAAGCTGAA
The DNA here is from genome assembly GCF_000260255.1 of Octodon degus. Lineage (NCBI taxonomy): Eukaryota > Metazoa > Chordata > Mammalia > Rodentia > Octodontidae > Octodon > Octodon degus. The sequence goes on from NW_004524657.1 coordinate 1,368,800, forward strand.
AAGTTTTGCCCAAGGCAAACCAAAAGTCACTATCAACTACTTAGAGAAGATGGCTATATCTTTAAAGATAGTGGGAGCATGGCACTTTCATATCCCAGCTACTCAAGAGGCTGGGGCAAGATCACTTGAGTGTAGCAGTTTGAGATCCACCTGGGCAGCATGGATAGATCCAATCTCACCATACATAAATAAGTAAATATATCAGTACTAGTCAATATCCTTTCAGGAACCCAAATTGCTTTAGAATTTAAACATTCAGAGAAATTGCTTTAAAAAAAAGCTGCACTGGTTGATAATGAACACAGTATCTCAAGTATAAAAACTCATGAAAGATGATCCAAAATTTTACAATACATTCTCTTACATGGGAGACCATTATTATCAAAATGACAGACTGCTACCCTAAAAAATATTATTTTCCAGGAATTATGGGCATTCTGAGGCAGGGTCTTGTTATATAGTTCAGGCTGGCCCTGAACTCACTGTGTAGCCCAGACTGGCCTCAAACTCATGGTAATCCTTGTGCCTCAGCCTCCTACTGCTGGGATTATATATGCATGAACTAGCACACCTAGAGGCAATGATTTTTTTGGATATCAAAAGATAAGATATGAAAGCAAACTAAATAATGGGACTACATTATAGTAAGAAGTTACTGCACAACAAGAGACCACAAAATGAAAGGGCAAAGGGCCGGCCAGATAGCTCAGCTGATTAAAGTGCCCTGGTTAGGGAGACAGAGGGGCCAGGGTTTCAATCCCTGGCCACTGTGCCGGCCTGGCCCCTGGGGGCATGTGCTGAGACAGGGATTGAGACTGGGCTTTGTGGTGCACGCCTGTAATCCCAATGCTTGGGAGGCTGAAAAACAGGATCACTACAAGTCATCTGTGTAGTGAGACCCTGTAGATCCTGTACTAAATGGGTAAAACTACTTGTAAACCTTGAATGTGTAAGGGTTAATAACCACACTGCACAGAATTCTTCTTACAAGGCAACAGCAGAAAACAAGCAGATTATAACAGAAGCTGACAGTGCTTGTCTGGCGAGTTCAAGGTCCTGAGTTCACTTCCCAGTAACCCCCCTCCCCAACCCTCCTGAAAAGGAGCTTGGGCTGAGGACCTGAACAAAAAAATTGTCCAAAGACATTAAATGGTTAACAAGAAATAAGGAGATACAGGTTCAAGGGTACATAGTGGCAGGCATATAAGATGAACACACACACAAGTCTAATAACATATCACATGAGAACTACAGCCAACTATATTATGTATTTGGAAGGTTTGTTAAATAAGTAACTGTAATTCCTCTGTCACACAATAGAATGTTATGTGAGATGGTAGATATGCTTACTTGCTTCACTAGTTATCTATGTGTGTGTGTATCTACCTATCTACATATCTATCATATCCCCAAACATCATATTGCAAACCTCAAATGTAGAGTTTAAACTCTTTTCTAATCCTGAGAAAATCACTACCATTTTCCTGCCTTCCTTTCCACAATATTCCATGATTTATTCAAATCTAACATTATACTTGAAAATTCAAAGCACCCAGGACACTGCACATAAAAGCACCGAAGTGAGCACCTTGAGCACATTTGTATCATCTTTCTTGACACATGGGCGGGCAGACACACACACACACACACACACACACACGCACACGCACACACACACACCCTGTACCTTATACAGAGAGTCCTTGCTGGTCTTCAGCTTGATCCCGTGGGCGAGCCTGAGCTGACCTGTGGTCCTCATTCCTGACCAGGTGTCTTTCTCACCGACTGGTTTCAGCAGAGACGTAACTGGATTATAAAAGGCTGGGATGGACACAGGGTACCACGTTCGCATGAAGACAATATCTGGAAAGAGGAAATTTAACATTTTTTAAAAAGGCTCACATCCACCTGTCTCTGTGTGTCACACACACACACACTTTTCTGCTTCACCAAGTTTTCTTGTGCATCACTCAGTTTCCACATGGTGTGTGCAGGAAGCTGCAGTAGCACAAGGTACTCTGACTGGGCAAAGATGGCGCTGATTTTAAGACCTAACCTCCAAACGCTAATCAATACTGGCTAGAAATCCGCAATGAAAAGCAGAACAGTGTCGGGAACATGCACTGTGCGCTCACCACTCATCAGCAGCTTATCCTCGAAGCTGGCCCGGAAAGCCCCCTCTGGAGCCCGCAGTGCTTTCTTGACCTGTCCTCTAATCCCACTGACAGTCCGAATCACAGCACCTTCAAACTTGGCCACCTCCAAAGCAGAATTAAACATTCCCTACCAGAAAGTGAACAGAGAAATGTACGCACATGAAATCATATACTTCACCTCTTAGTTCATCATTAGTTAAAAAATAAAATACACCTCACTAAAAGGAGACACAATAAACCATTTTCTTCTATAAGAGTGATATAACTATGTCAACAAGCACACAGCTATTTTACTTTTCCAAAGGAGCATTAGTCCAGACTGCTGTGGGCTCATTAACATGCCCCTCACTGGTACCTTGGCAAAGAAGAGCAGAGATGTATTTATCCCAAAATCTGGAGAAATCTATGGTTTGAAGCACTTCTGGGATAAAAGATTTGAAACTGTGCTGCAGTCTTCCTTTAACAATATGAACATTTATAAAAATGTCAACAGATAGATATACAGACCTTAATAAATGAAGTATTCTTGAAAATTTTATAAGGAAAACCAGTTAGCTTTAATTTCTTCACAATTTTTATGGATTTATCCAGATCAAGGACAACTCCTGTGGCAGCTATCCGGAAATCAGGCTGAAAAAAACCCCCAAAATTTGAGTATAAAATATTAGTAGGATAGGGCCAGCCTGAGGTGCAAAGTGAGCTCAAGGCCAGCCTCAATTGCATAGTGAGACTTTGTCACAAAAACAAAAAATCCAGCAGAAACTTCAACTCTATGATGCACTGTTACCAAAGTTTGCTTTACTTATAATCAGCTATGAAAGAACAAGAGAGCGTATGAACATGTCCAACAGTATTTCAGCAGAGCATTGAAAGCTTCAACACTGGCACCAAAGGTGACACCAATGGCTCCAGGGCCCTCCTGAGAGTGACTTTACGACAAGAATCAATTTGGAATAAAAACAAAAGGCTAAATTTAGCTGTAATTTTTATAAAAAGCTAAATTCTGGACCTCTAGGGTATGTTTTCCCATCTTCTCATAGCTCTGACCAGTCTCACACAGAGGGCACATGCTTGCTCAGCCTCCCCAGGAGAGCTGCCCCTAGTGGGCTGGCTGCCCTGTGTCCCTAGAACAGGTATAGTGCCAGCCCATGGGGAGCACTGCTCCAATACTCCTTCACAGTATGAGAACCTGTGCCATTACAATTCTTCTACACTGCTCTTCTCTACCCCCAAGCCCTTGTAAAGGACACAGGAAAATCAAAAGCAAAGAGAAATTTACTATATATTACATGCTAAAAAACAGTGATTTCCAATTTAGATCCACGTATATGACTCAGATTCAAGATTAACTTCTCAAATATAATCTATGAAATAAAATATCCAAAATACTTACCATTACACCACTGACAGACTGTATTGCCAAGAACCCAGTTCCTTGTGGAGTGATGGGACCTTAAAGCAAATAGGAGACAAGCTAGAGTGAGCCACACATTTGCGTTGGATTCTCCAATCTCTCACCCCAGGAGACAAATATTATGACTAACTGGTAGTTCATGAAAGAAAAGTGTAAAAATTAATCACAAGGTCTAATAATGGGTACTAATGAAATCTTACAACCAAGTTATTCTAACTCCATTTTACCCCAAAAGGTTGCTCCACAGTGCATGTGCTGTGGGGTGTATTTTAGAAGCCTCTGTCGTCCATTGTGGTCTTCAATGTAGTAGAGTGGGATGGTCTGAAATCTCCTCCACCCAATAGAAAAAATGACTGGATCTCGGGACTTCAGGATTTTCTTATACCAGCGATGTTTCTTCAGACGCATCTGAGGAGAAGAGTTCAACATAATGGGGTGCACACTCAACCAGTAGTCGCACGTGGTGGGCACCTGCTGTACATGCCCCACACTGCTTGCAGGCCCACAGCACCCACTGCACAAGCCCCATGCTGCCCGCATACCCACAGCCCTTGCCTGCCCACTCCCCATGCTACCTTCACACCCAGGACACCCACCTGCACATACCCCACGTTGCCCTCACTGTTGCCCAAGCCACCCAGAATAACTGGGTAGTGGGGGTCAAAGTTCATCACAAATTCGCAGGGGACATTTTCAATCTCAATTCGGACATACATCCCAGGTCGAAAACCTTCATACTGAACTCTAGTTTCATCATCCTGATCTTCAAATTCTGCTTGGTTAAGCTATATGGAGAGTGGGGGTAGGGAATAATAAAATCCCATCATGCTGTTATCTTTAATCAATCCAAGATTAAAATTAAAAATAAGCAACTCATTAAAGCAACCATGAACAGAATTCTTTAGGTTTTATCCTCATCAAAAACAGTAGTGGTGGTACATGCCTATAATTATAGCACCCGGGAGGCTGAGGCAGGAGGATCACTACTTTAAGGTCAGCCCGAACTGCATAGAGAAACCCTGCTCCAAAAAGACAAAAAACAAAACAAACACAAACAAACAAAAAACAGGTAGCCACACCTGTGGTTGTTAGGAAAGTCCCTGCTTTGTTCTCTATTGCTCAGGACACAAGAATTATAGACAAGGGCTGGTGAGATGGCTCAGTGGTCTAAAGCACTCACTTAGAACAAGCTAAGCTAAGCAAAGCGCAGGGACTGCGGTTCAATCCCCAGCACCACAT
>NW_004524657.1:1373893-1420371 GCF_000260255.1 Octodon degus
AAAAAAAAATTAAAAAAAAAAAAAGAATTATAGACAACTCAAAAGAGTGAACTGCTGTCAGCAATCAGCTTCTTGGGGCCACACCTTCCCTCATTTCAATTTCCTGCTTCCCCTACTCCACATGACACCCGGCCCCCCAGTGACTTCAGACGTTGCCCTCCTTCACCTTTGTGGGTCATGTGACTCACAGCCTCCTGTGCTCAGTGGGGGGCTTTGAGGAGGTGACTGGATCGTGCAGGTGGGGAACTAAGCTAAACGTGGTGTTGGGAGGTGACAGCTGGTGGAGGATGAGACACTGGGGTATGGCCTGGAATGGTCTATGTCCTCTTCCTCCCTTGATCTTGCTCTGAATTCTAACTGCCCTGCCATAAGCTCTTCCCCCCGGTATGAAGTTCTGCCTTGGAATCAGCTATCAGCTGAAACCTACAAACTGTGAGCTAAAACAAACTTTTCCTTTTTAAGAGCTGTGGGTTTAAGGTATTGTGTCTTAGCACAGAGGAACTAACTAAGACACTCATCCTCACTTGCCACATGTAGGATGTCCTACTGACCCACCTTTCTAACACAGAGTTCGCCAACCTGGATCTATCATCTTTGTCTGTGTCATCCTAACCTGAGTCCCTGCTAGGCAATCCTCTCTCCCTTTCTCTAACCCCATAAGAGTCCCATTTTACCCAGAAGGAAAAATTCAAAGTCCATTAGGATGGCCTACAAGATTCCAGGTAACCTTATAAATAGCACAGACCAGGCTGGGGAGATAGCTTGGCGGTCTAAGCTCCTGCCTGGCAAGCACAAGAACCCGGGGCTTGATTCCCAGTACTGCACACTGTGCTGGCCAACGAAACTGGGTGCGGTGGTGCAACTCTGTAATCTCAGCGTGGGGGAGGCTGAGACAGGAGGATCACTGTAAGTCTGAGCTGTACAGTGAGATCCTGTACCAAATAAATAAATAAAAGATTTAAAAAATTAAAAACAATAGCACAGACTTCAGGACTAGCTTTATATTGCTTACTCATTTCTGTTAAGATCAACACAGACTGGGAATGCTAAATTATGACTCAGTGAAAGATTAAGGCCTAAACTAAGCCCCGTCTGAACTACATTCCACCAATCACACATCCTCAATGGTGACCATTGCCTGTGTGCTCCCCTGTCTCCTCCACAGTAGGGCCATTACCTCAGACAGCTGGCTCAGCCACAGGGAGGAATCACTCCACCCCTTCTCTGAACCTCTGTGGGCTTAGCTGTCCACAAGTCACATGGACCACAAACGTCCTACTCGCTCAAGTCAAGGCCCTGCTCAAAATAGGAGCCCAGGCTATGTGAGGCCCTCAGAAATCCCTTTTGCTCCCTCAGTTCTGCAGGCCTAGCACTGCAGGCTCTGGTGTTGCTCTGGAGTTTCTGACTGAGACCATGAGCAACCATGCCCACGTGCAGCTCGACCAAGAGCCACAGGAAAGACACAGAGTAGGCTGGGGCAGCTGGCCCTGGGAGTTCTCTCACCTGTGATTGTTTCTGCATTTCTCCTTTAAGGTCATCAAAATAAGTGCTTTCTCCTTCATCATATTCTGCGTCAAACAGCTCCTTCAATTTTCTCTTCTTCTCCAAATGCTTTTTCTTGGCGTCTTCCTCTGTGCTGGGGTCAGTTTCTTCCTTGACTTCTCCTTCTACATCTTCAGTCTTAAATTTCCAAAAGGAAAAACATTTCAAAGTTTATTAAACATAAAAACAGATAAATCTCTTTTTGAACTAAGAAATTTTAGTTATGACCATCATGAATAAAACAAATTGCAGCCTCTGGCTCTAAGACACTGCACCCTGCTGCTGGAAACAGCAATGCAACCACTGCTGGACCCTCAGCCTGGAATGACACACCAGAAAGTGACAGAAATGTGCCCACTCAGACACTCCCAGGAAGAGGAAGAGTTCAGCTAAAAACCTCCATGAATAAAAAATTGTAAGGAATCTGGTAAACAACCATGACAAGAAGTGGTTGGTGTTGTTATGTAAAAGACTGAGTCAATGGATGACTTCTACCTATCCGGCAACTCAACACTTCCAGGAAGGACCCTATCTAAGGGTCTTCAGGAAACCCAGTAGCCATCAGAAGTGTGTTTTTTAATAGGACTATTATGGTGCAAGGGGATGAAGCTATGATAGACTCACCTGAGCATCTGGCTCTGGCTTTCCCTTGTGCACATCCCCTGTTTCTAGGTCTTCAAAGTCACCATAGAGCTCATCTGGAAAAGAACATCCGCAGGGTCCTCAGTGAGTGGGGCCTCCACACAACAGTACAGAACCCTGTGCCCTCATACTCCAAGCTCTGATCTACTGGTTCCAATGGAAAAACAATTATGCCAAAAGATATCCAACTGGCACATCGCATACGTGGAGAACGTGCTTAATCATTATGGTGGGAAACATTTCATTCTTAAATTTTTTTTTTCTCTTCTGTTACTGGTAGTTCTGAATGTTAGATTTTTTTCCATGGAAACAAAAGTTACCTAAGTACATGACTGCAAGTGGTAAATAGGGACAGAAATCAGGTATTGGCAGTTTTTTCATTTTTATTTGTGTGTGAATTTTTAACATTCATGTGGGAATGTAAAATATTAATGCAAGTCAAAATATTTCAGTGAACAAGTTTCAGCACTTCAACTTTATAACAATTATAAATAAAAACCTGTTAAATTTTTCTGGACAATGCCAGCATTTGGATTTTTAAAAGAAAAATAAGTAAATTCTTATTGATGGTAAATAAATGGTGTTTCTAGCATTTTTATCATACAGTGGATTCTATCCGGTCACTATACTTTTCTGAGTTGTCTTACATGTTAGTACATGTTTTTAATGTTGTCTTTCTTTGCTGTTGCTATAGGTCTGCTATTAAAATACATTACACTCAAAAAGAAGAAAGAAAGAAAGAAAGAAAGAAAGAAAGAAAGAAAGAAAGAAAGAAAGAATCAAATGAAAATGAAAGAACTGAAGTCTACAATAACAAATTTAAAACCACTGGATGGGTTGGTTCATTAGTGAAGGTAGAGCGATGAAGGAAGTGGAGGCTTGATCAGCAGAATTCAACATCTAGACAACAGAGAACACAGTCTGTGGACTGTGGGAAGTGAACCACCACATTTACACCAGCAGAGTCCCACAAGGAGATCAAGGCTCTAGAGCAGGCAAAATGCTTCTTAAATCTGAGGAGAAACTTTCAGACTCAAGCCAAGGAAGCCTTAAAATGAATCCAAGAAACGTAGGTTGGTCAAATGCTTGAAAACTAAACAGAGATACCTGCAGGGGCACCCAACCCGGGAACAGCATCTTCTGTGCTGAAGCCAGGAGGCCAGAGGGTGTGGTACAAATATTTTAAGAACTACAAGAAAAAGCAAGGAGATACTGGGTTCTAAGCAGTGAAGTCAATCTCAACAAAATTAAAAGAAAAGAAATCATAAGAGTATGTACCCTAAGAATATCACATAATCAATCTAGAAATTCAGAATAGCCAACAGGAAAATAATCAAGGTAGAAATTTGTAATAGAAAGGAATAGGAAAATCTCTAAACAACAAACTGCTGATATTCAAAAACCGAAGAGAAGCCTCCGTGGAAACATAAAAATGTACAGAATGGAATAAAAATGAAAAGCCATGAGAATTTGTGAGGTGCAATTAAGTAGCACCAAGAGGGACATTTCTCACACCAAACACTTTACCAAATGTAAGGTGTAGAAATATAAAAGGCCTCAAACCAACAAGATGTGAAAACCGAAAAAGAACGAAATAAATCTAAACTTAGCAGGACAGAAGTCAATAAAATTAAAAATGGGAAAACAGAAAAATAAAAAAAATAGCTATTTATAAAAAAAATCTTACTGTGGGACGCGGTGGTGCATGCCTGTAATCCAGCACTAGGGAGGCTGAGGCAGGAGGAGCCCTACCAGTTTAAGACCAGCCTGGGCTACAAGCTCTATATGTTCTTTCTCATATATGGAAACTAAAAAGAAAGACTCAAATGTAAAAGGGGGCTGGATGCATATGGTCAAAGCATGACATGTATGCATGGGAAAAGAGTGAATTACTCTAACCTGTGCAATTAGGGTATATTGATAATTAGAATTTTTTTTAATTAGCAAAAAAAAAAAAAAGCAAATAAACATTTTTATGAACATCACCCTCAGAATACTCCAGTAGGTCTGAAAAGGTACAGGTCTGTGAAACTCCTTGCAAATCCCAAGCTTCCAAAAGTTAGTCAAAATGAAACTAATAACCTCAGTCATCCTCTAGCCATGAAAGAAATATAATGTACCTGGAAGCTTCTAAACAAATAATCTCCAGGCCCAGACAGTTTTACTGGAGAATTATATCAAATATTTAAATCAGCCATTCATCAAATTCTAAAAAACACTTTCCAACTCTTATCATTAAAGCAGATGAAAGGGCCAGTGAGACAGCTCAGCAGAAGTAGACACAGGGACTGAGGTTTATCCTTGGCATGCCGTCAGAGCCCCACCCCCAGGGCACACTGAGACAGCGACTGAGACTGGGCGTGGTGGTGCCCACCTGCAATCCCAGTGCTTGGAAGGCTGAAAACAGGAGAATCACCACAAGTTTGATCTGTGTAGTGAGACCCTGTAGACCCTGTACTAAATACATAAAAAAGAAGCAAATGAAGACAGTACTAAAAACAAAATTATTGACATCTGTCTTACATAAACTTAGATGCAAAATCTTCAATAAAATACTACCAATAGACTCTAGCAACATTTAAAAAGATGTATATACCATGATCAAGTGGGATTCAATCCAGATATACAAAGCTTGTTCAGTAGAAAAAATTAACACAGGGCTGGTGAAATAGCTCAGCAACATAACTGCCTGCCTGTCAAGCGCAAGGTCCTGAGTTTCATCCCCAGTACTCAAGCCGTGCCAGCCTGGAACCAGGTGTGGTGGTACATGCCTGTAATCCTAGCACTACAGAGGCTGAGACACGAGGATTACTAAGAGTCTGAACTGTGTATTGAGACCCTATAAAAAACAAAACAAAACAAACAAACAAACAAACAAACAAAAACCCTACAATCCATGACGGCAAAGAGTAAAGAACACAATTTTCATGATAATATCAGTGGTACATCAAGGCATTAGACAAAATTCAACACCATTCATGACTTTAAAAAAAAAAATCCTCAATACTCAAGGAACAGAAGGAAAAAGAGCACATAACGTGTACAAAAATAACCAAATCAACACCAGACTTCCAGAGAAAAAACTAGGGAGAAAGGCAAGGCGTTCTCTCACAGCCCCTCATTCAATACAGCACTAATATCTTAGCCACTGCAGTAAGAAAAAAAGTAAAAAATACCAGGCAAATGGTTGGAAAAGGAAGAAACTACACTGTTCTACTTGCAAATTACACAACTGTCCATGTAGAAAATCCCAAGCAATCTAGCAAAATCAAAATACAAATGTCCCAGAACTAGTAAGTGAACAAAAGATAGCTATAGACATTTTACATCTACATACATCTGCAATAAAGTACCCCAAATAATAGCAAAACCCAACAATATAATGAGAGAAAGATTCAAAGACATCTAGACATTTTACAAAAAGATGGCAGATAAGCAGGCTAAAAAATGCTAACGGTGCTACACAATATAAGGTATCAGGGAAATATAAAATAAAAACACAGTGAAGAATCATTAGATGTAATGATGGCTGAAACAGAGCAAGAGCACCACATGCTGGTGAGGATGAAGCAGTTCTCACACTTCAAAGTGGTTGGGATAGATATATAGTTGCATTCTCTTAATGAATAGAATGATTTGTTCTAATGGTGTTTGTAAATAGGATCACAAGTCCACATCTTGTACAGCAATTAACCACTAAGAAGAATATATGCAGTGTATTATTTGTTGAAACTGTACTTCCGATTTGATTTGAAACTGTCTCATTGCTGTTTATCAATAAAACTTTGAAAAAAAAAAAAAAAAGAAATACAAATGCCCCCTCTCCCAGCAGTTTCCTGTAAGACTAAATATGCAATTACCAGATCACCCAGCAACTGCAATCATGTGCATGCATCCCAGAATGTAGGAACTTTGTATTCACACAGAAACCTCTACCCCAGGGACTGGAGATGTGGTTGAAAAGCAGAGCTGGCCATACATGTGCAAAGCCTGGGTTCTCCCCACCCCAGCACTGGCTATATGAAAATGTACGTTCACAGATGCCCAGGTGTGAGTACCCCAAACTGCAACAGTTCAAATCTCTTTTCAGGATGTGGGCCAAACACACTGGGATGTGCTTTCCACGAGACACCACTCAGCAAGAAAGAAGGGTAAGCTACAGTGACAGGTGATGACCTGAATATGTCCAGGGAACTGTGGACAATGAAAAACTCCAGACGGCAGAGGTTAATGCCAAGTAACTGCATTTATCTAACATCCTAAGAAGATATAGACTTAGAACAGATCAGGCTTCCTACAGGATAGAGACTAGAGACAGAAGGACAGCAGGGAAGGGAACAGGCTCCTGAGAGAACAGGACAAGAGAAGGAAGGAGTCCTGCTGTAATGGGTTGCTCTGCGCAGTTTGTAAATAGACCTATACATATGATGAAGGCAAGCACCACCACGCAACACCACACACCCCTACACAAGTCACTAAGGCACACACCACATGGTCTTCTACACACATGAAGTCAGCCATACGTGACTATCAAAACTGACTCAGCTGAGCACTGCTCTATTTCAATTTTAAAAAAGCAGGCTCTAACAGAAACAATTTTTTTTTTCTTAATTCTACAACTAAGGAATATAAGTAAAAGCCAGACTTCATTAATTTTCTAGTAAGAAAATAGCAGGATTGAAAAGAAACCTACAAATTATTGAGAAGTAATTTGCAAATCTACCTTAGAAACCCAAAACTGGAAAGGACAAAGTGTATATAACAGATAAAAATTTTTATTCTTTAACAATTCCAGATTCCAGTGAAACTTCACTGTTTATTAAAATGTTATGATTCCTGAAAATATTAAAATATAAACAACAACCACCATCAAAAACACTCAACCAATGATCACGGAAAAACTAAAACTGGTAACTAGAATTACCCCAGGAGCACTGACTGGATACACATATGTGCACACCTTCTAGGAATACTTAACCTGAATCTAATCAAATCTTACTCCTAACACACAGCTCGTAAGACTGGGAGAAATGAAAGAGAGCTCATTAACACTGTAAGGAACATGTTCCATGACAATGGGCCAGGTAACTTCCAAAAGTCAAGTTACTGTCGCTCTTAAAGTGAGTGAGCAATTGGGGTATTACTCTAGATCTAGGCTGCCAAACTCTGGTGAACAGCCAGGAGTAAATATTTTAGGCTTTCCATACAGCCCCTGTTGCAACTGCTCAACTCTGCTACTCAAACTTATGTAACTGTTCCAGTAACAATTTACAATAGAAACTGAAATTTAAACTCCATATAGTATCCATATCACAAAATATATTGGGGGGTTTTCAGTCCTTTAAAAGAGTATAAAATCCATTCTCAATCTGTGTTCTTTGGAAGCAGGGGTGGCAGGAGATGGGGGAGGGTTCCACAGCCATGGCCTCGGGCCTGCAGAGGGAGACAGCAGCGGGGAGGAGCGGCTTCTCCCACAGACACTACATCTGTTCCCTCCATGAAATGCACGTGTAAGCATTGTCTTTTTGGGCCAGAGGAGTCTTTTTAGCAACAGAACCTGTTAAACCACCTTTAGAGAAATGATACAGAAGCAATCACCATGGAAAGAGTAAGCAAAAGAGATCTTTCCACAGAAGGACTTTATTTTTTTAAAAGATTTATTTGTTTCTTTGGTACAGAGTCTCGCTATGCAGCTTGGACTCATAGTGATCCTACCGTCTCAGCCTCCCTAGCGCTGGGATTATAGGCGCATGCCCAGTTTCTGGGGCCAGCATGGCATGCGGTAACAGGGATCAAACCCAGGTACTTGGTGTTTGACAGACAGGCACTTAGTAGGCTGAGCTTTCTCCCTGGCATACACAGAAGGACCTTAGACCTAATTACATAATCTTTTACACATTTGTTCACATAAACACAATTTTAAAATTAAACGACAACAAATAACAATAAAGGACTGATAAACATCCTTTAGAAAAGCTCAAGCTTATATACCAATAAAAACATTAATATTCAGCAGAAAAATGGGCAAAGGATACAAGCAAGTCACAAAAAAGTGTCACAGCCGAAATGATTTAAATGAGTATTCTCACTTATGAGTAGCCCAAGAAATGTTTGAAAAGAGAAAAAAAAAAAAATTTGAACTCTCAAATTGGCCAAAAAAATTACAGATAGCACTCAATATTGAGTAATAGTATAGTAAGCACTAAGATACACGCTCAAAGGCACACAACTAAGAATGGCCTTCTGAAAGACCACTTGGTAACTGCACACTTTTATTTTATAAAAATAAAAACTATGTTCTAAGAGTTGCTTGATGGTCATCCGGTATAGATCTCTTTACAATATGGACAAAGTCTCTCAAATAATAGTAGTACTGTGCCCTGAATTACAGTATGGTATTTAAATCATAACAAATCATTTTGAAAAACCTTAATGGAAAAATTAAGAATGGTAACACAATTTTAATGATTAGGAAGAACTACATCTAAGGTTAACAAACGCTTTTCTTAATGGATGAAAGAACTCTAGTATGAGATATACTTTTAATTCTACATTTTCTACAGATAATACATTTAACCTCAAAACAAAAATATACATTATTTGAGTACATTTTTTCACACAAAAGAAACCTACTTTTAGGAATGCATATTCAAATTTATGGCAATTTTCTCACTGTTTTTAAGGTTCATATCTATTCAACAGGCTAACAGAAGAAAGGAGACATGAGGGCACTGCCCACAACTGCCAAAGCACACCATCAGCCCCCACCTGTGGTTAAGACACAGAAGAGCACAGGCAACCTTACCGTCTTCTCCTAGGATCTTGGCTGCATCCTTGTCTTCTTCCCACTTCCCTGTCACGAAGCAGTCTCGTATACTGTTCATAACCTAACACAGAAAAACAGCACTCAGTGACATGCTCACACCATAGGGAGCTGCTACTGAGGCGTGGAGGCAGGCTGCCACTGGCCTATAAGTGCTTCCTGAGGTACTTCCAGGCATCTCCTGTCGGAGGGCCAGCAGGGCAACGCTGCCAGTATGACCAGAGACAAAACACACAGGTCACAACATTAAGCAATGGTTAAGGAAAATACCCCTAGGCCACTAACCTCATAAGTAAAGAGTAATTTACTAATTTTCAGTGTATTAATGTTTTTAAGGCAATGTAATGGGACATTTTACCAAATTAAGTGTATTTGTTAATCTAAACCTATTATTTCTGCTTGAAATTTTAATTTCTATAGAATGGGAGAACATACTTGCAAATCAAGAATCTGGTAAGGGACTTGTATCCAGAATACACAAGCAACTCTTCCTCCAATCTCAAAAATACGCAAAAAATATGAATAGATATTTCTTCCAAGTATTTATAGAAATGGGCAGAAAACACATGCCATGATGTTGGAATCATTACTTATCAGGGAAATGCAAATTAACACCACAGTGAGGTATCATTTCACATCTTCTAGGACAGCTATAATTGAAAAACAGGTAACGAATGATGAAGACACAAAGTGAAACCAAAACTCTGTTGGCAGGAATGGCAAAAATGGCACAATTGCTTTTGAAAGAGATATCATGTATAGGAAAAAGTATTTTTCACAATCACGTTTTATGTGTATTATGAGATAGACCAAATAAGGAATTACATGATTTTCTAATTTTATTTCCAGATTCAACCAGTGGATAATCTCTAATAGAAAAATGGACACACATAAGATGTAATACTGAACATGAATTGAAAACATCTATATAAATTCCTCATTCTGACCACTGAGGATTAGAAACAATGACCAATTCATAGCAATAAACATCCTCATGCCCTGACTGGGAGTGCCATCTTCTACTAAAAGGAACTGGTACTTCCGATGGAGGCCAGAAATGTGGCCCAGCAGGGAGAGCTTATACAGCATGTGTGGAGCCCTGCAGTTGGTTTCCAACACATTTTTTTTTAAATTGAGGATTTTATTCTGCTTATACTGAAGTACGTAACCCAAAAACAAATGAGTCACCCTTCTATAGCTTTAAGAAATCTGGGGCTCTGCACATCAAGGATCATGAGTGCTGACACCAGGGAAGACAGCTAAGACTCCACTGGACTCCTACTCAAAAACCACCAGCACCTAGGAAGCACAGCTGCCCACAGATTCAATAAAATCAAACTTCAACTATGCAACTTCTGCATACTTTGTCTACAACCATTTGGCTATCTAAATCAACCTTACATTAACCAAGATTAAATAAAACATTTAGTTCTTCAATCCTAGCAGCCCACTGACCTAAGTGCTCAACCCACAAGCAGCCCCTGGACAGTTGCGGGAGGCACTCCCCTCTCCACATGGCTCTGAGCTGAGCTGAAGGGAATCCTGAGGAGACGGCTGGGCACACTGCACACGGGGACACAATGCATCCATGAGCTCCAAATAGGAGAAATGTTACCCAGCAATATTCAGTTTCTTCCACAAATGAAGTGCACAGGAACAGGGATGGGGAAACAAAGCAAAGCAAAACAAAGCAAAAACCAGAGATGAGAGGAGGACAGGAATGCAGATTAAGAGATTTACAAAACAAAGAAAAATATTAAAAACCACGTGAAACTAAAAACTATGGAGTTTAGTGATACAAATTCAGAAGGTGAAATTGTGAAGAAGAAAAACAGGCAGTCTAGATGTGCTCCTTGACAGAGATCAACTTCTGGCAGCTCACTGAGTCAAATGTGGCTTTATTTTTTATGTGGTTTTCTTTATCCCTATTAAATTTTATCATTTAAAAATTGTTACATAAAAATTGTTAGATTAAAATAGACGGTGAACAGTATTAGGCAATATGAGAGTAACTAGGCTTCACTGAGGACTGACAAATATCTAACCTAACCTGACAAAAAGCAGTCAGGCTTGGGAAGATAAGAATAATCCAGAAGAAAAAACAAAAGGTGAGAAGGTCCAACATGGAATTAAGCTTTGGCAAATTTGAGAAGTGAATCCCAGTTTAGGGAGTGGTTCATGGGGAAAAGAACATTCCCAGTGTTACCTGTTTGCTTGCTATCTATCTTTCTATTCTTACAAAGAGTAGAAATTGTAAATTTTAACTCAGGACAACAGACCATTCTCAGTAATCAGACACATAACGTTAACATGCAATGTTACAAATGTACAAAAATTTGTATACACAACATTTGAAATCAAGCATGATATACATACATGCTGTGACTAAACTCAAAACAGGTTACTGCTCAGGATGCACAAAATACCTACTCTGATACTGAGAAAAATCACCTTATGTAAAAACAAGAGGCCAATGATGGGGAAGCAATACTACTCAGAAGAGATTCTACTAGCAAACAAGTGTATGAGCTGTTTTTACTAAACTAAAACCTCAGTATTCAGGTGCAGTGTTAGCACTTTGTGATACGTAGGTTTTGGATGGCAGTTTAAGGGCTCAGTCTTTAAAAGGTTCACCATATTCTGAACAATCCTCTCTTTCCTTCCAGAGGTAAACACATGATTCCATCTCACCTCCTCCAAGTCCCAATCATGGGGCGCTTCCACAGGAAACTTGGAGCAGTCTAGTGCATCAGCCTTGCGCTTGCACCCTCCATCAGGCTGCCTGATGCGGAACAGCCCTCCCAGCTCTTCTTGGGCATCTCCATCATCATCTCCATCATCTTCTATCACTAAAGGAAACATCATGATGGCAAAGTGAGATCAAAATCATCAGTCCAGGAGAATTCAGTATCAACCAGTTAAGGCTCTCATCCTATAACCCAGGAGACTGCAGGCCCTTGTGTGGCGGGCACAGTGGCAGCCCAGAGCCAGTCAGCCACACACAACACTCAGCCACAGACAGAGATGCTGAAGACACCAGCAGGAACAGATCAAGAGCTGGGGCAGGGTGTGACCATTAAATGCAGGGCTTTAAATTACTATGGGGTTTTTGTGCAGAGTGCTGAGTCCTTAATTACTAAAGTCTCTTGGCAAATCTTTAGTGAGAACTGGCATGTACCAAGCCTCCAACTTGATGCTCCTTTCCCAAAGTGTCTAGTCACATGGTAACTGAAGAGCAGAGATTAAAACTCATCATTTTATATCCACTATTCCAAAAGGAACATACAGGCAAGCCTGATAAGTGGTAAAATCAGAGAACAAAGGCAAAGGGGAAAGGGACTGTATTACACAGGGTTCTCATTTTCAAAAAAGAAAAAGGTTTTTATGGGCAGAAATATTTTCCTGGCATTAAATTTTATAAAATTTTTCAAGTAAGACTTTCAAATAGAATATGAAATGACATAATGCACAGTATTCTCATCAAAAATGTTATGGCAAACCCATAAATCTATTTCACATGACCAATCTATGGTCCTCACGAGCTGATTAAAAACATCTGCCAAATGTAAAATGTGACAGCCATGAATTACAGATGTCAAAGCAATGCCCCAATTTCCCAAACAACTCCCTTATCTCTTTTATAGAAAATAAGTCTAAAAACCCAGAGCAGGGTTAGGGAGATAGCTCAGCAACCTAAGTGCCTGTAAGCACAAAGTCCCAAGTTCAAGTCCCAGTACCTAAATAAATTAATAGAAATCAAAACACTCGACATTTCTAGCTGTAAGCCAAGAGCTCTTTACCTGTCCCATAAATAAGCTTTCGGAGGTTTGGTGCTGCTTGCTGCTGTCGCAGAAAGGCCTCTGCTGCCTTCCTCGAGAGGTCTTCCTTCCACTTGAGAGCCCCTGGAATACAACACCAGAGCCAGTTACACCCACTTTGTGTCCTCCCTGCTTCAAGCTCATGGTGTAGCACCTGAGCAATCAACAAAGTCTCCAACAGCAGACCCCAAACGTGAGCACCATACTGACAGCAACACTTCAAGTGCCAAATTTCTAGAGCAGCCAATTAACCTTAAACATACTTGAAGTTAGTTACCTGATGTTTCCCCGGAACAGTTATTTTCTTCCTTATAATCTTCTTCCTCTTTGAGTAAATCTTCAATATCACTGGTCTCCTCAATCAAGTTCTTCGACCCTGGTTTCTGACCATGTTGCCTTCTGGAAGGGCACATGTGCTTCTGCCCAACAGCCTCTCCGTCTCCTGCATCCTCCTCCTCTGAGCTAGGTGAGGAGCTTTCTCCAGATGCAAAGGCCTCCTCCGCTGTGCAGTGGCCAGAGTCAGAAGCGGCTAGGACTGCTTTCCTCATTGGCAAAGACTTCTCCAGGCTTTGGTGGCCACTCCGAAGGCTAGCTGGCAACAGTCTTCCTTTGCCACCTTCTCTATCAGCCTTCAATTCTAGAATGTCCTCCTCTCCACCGAGGTCATCATCCTCACTGCTTTCATTGGCTTCCTCCTCTTCTCCATCCTCTGAGCTCCTCTCAAGGTCATCATCACTGTCAGCAAATGCTGGCAAGTCCACCTCACTGTCCTCATCTGTCTCCAGTTTCAGCCGCTTGACACCCTTGCCCTCTGCGTACTCACACTCAGTGCCTTCAGGACCTTGTTCCTCCTCTGTCTCATCACCACTAGAACCACCTTCCAGGCCGTCACTGTCTTCATCCTCCTCCTCATCGCTGCCTCCAGATTCACCTTCTTCATCTCCAAACAAGGCTCTGCGGCGTATCCGACCACTACTCACATCCAGCTGCTTTTCCTCTTTTGGCATCCACAGCCTGCATTATCACATAAATTTAAAATAATTTTTAGGATGTACACAAAGTAGCTGGCTAATCCAGAAATGGTGATACAGTCAACAAAAATGTCAAGGGATGATTTAGGGTGACACTGCACAGGAAAATGATTTGATAAAGACTATCAAAGTTAACAAGTAAACTTTTGCCAATTCCCTAGCAAGGCACTTGTACATTGACAAGAAGAATAAAGAGATATATTTTTAAAAAACAAAATAAAACAAAAAAAACAAACCCTAATTTCAGGCGAACTGTTCAAAAGGGTGGTTAGTATTTAGTAAATCTTTTGAAAAACAGATTTCCAAGCTAGAAATGTGGCTCCAGCCCTGCAGCAGGAATACAACAAAATAAGCTGGACCATCCTGTGGTATAGCAGGCAAGTACCCAGAGACCAATGGAGATACATAACAGGACACAAGAAACAGACTGAGCCTTCCTGTGGTCAAATCACAGACAATGGAGGCATAAGAGTAATGGCAACAATGAGGTAACTCAAAAATGACCAAATGCCTTGGTTAACAGTGACTCTAGAATAGAAGAAGTGACGGCTCTTTACTAAAGAAAAATCAGCTGACAGATATCAAAGCATCAATCAACAAGAAAACTGGTCATGTGGTTTAGATCTAGTTGTCCCCTAAGGCTCCCTGGGGTCTCATAGCTGATCTGCTATTAGGCAGGGCCCAGTCACCCAGTCACAGGGACAGGACCTGGAAGGGTCTACTGCTCTCTGAGCTGCCTTCTCTCTGCTTCCTAGTGACCATAACACAGGCAACTTTTCCCTACCCAGGGCCTTCTGCTGTGCCATGTGTCAGGCCTGCCAAGCATGGACAGAAACTTCTGCACTACCACTCAAATTAAACTTCTCCCCTTCAAGTTGCAACGGTCAGGTATTCTGTTCCAATAATGCAGAAAGTGACTAAGACAACTGCCATTTTGAGTTACCACGCATAACTGCAGAATCATTAAGATTCTAAAGCTACAAGATGAAATAAAAACTATATAAAACTACTTAACATAGTGCTACATATAAAATTAGGAACACATCAACTGTAAAAAAACTGAAATGGCACCTTAAGAGAGTAAGTCAGAAGATACCAATGATGATAACGTAATGACCATATGAAGACTGCACAAAAAGGAAATGCTGACACTTATGGCAGTACATGCTTGTAATCCCAGTACTTAAGCTGAGGCAGGAGGGTCACAAGTTTGAACCCAGCCTGGGCAACTTGGCAACATTTTGTCTCAAAATAAATTATGATAAAAAAATAAATAAAATCCGACCCAGGGGTGTAACTCAATGCAGAGGTTCTATGGTTCAATCCCCAGTGCCACAAAACAAAAAGAAAAGCTCAGGATACTAACATAAAATAAAATGCATTGTACCAATGTCAGAAAGGAGTATCTACACTAATAAATATGAAACATTGACACACAAAAATGAAAGTAGCTAAGTACCACATGGATTAGAGTAACAACAACTTCCAGTGAACACTTCTTTATCTGTCAGCTGCAATACTAAACATATAGGCACACTAGAAGAAATTATATACTAGATTGAGTAGAAGGCACAATTCAATACACACACCCCTTATGTTCACAAATTCCAAACCCAGAGTAAAAAATTCACATGAGCTGTACATTAGTGGACATTACCCCAGAGACACAATACAATCCAAAAAACCTTCCACACAAAGTGTGTAACTCTGACCAGTACTAGACTCTGCTCTAGGATGTAGGACACAAAGAGGAAGCTAAGCAGCCTTTGGTCTCTTAAACTACAAGCTACCTACTATGGTTTGTGCCTAGTTGTCCCCCCAAAGCCTCATACAGTCATGGGGTGGGGACTTCTAGAATTTGAGATTAACCCATGATCCACTGGGATTATAGGTCTTAGTACTGCTGGGATTATGGGTGTGAGTACTTCCCCCAGCCTGGGTGGATAGCCTGAATGTAATATAGGAGAGACAGAGAGACAGACTCTCTCTGTGTTGCTGCTACTCTTCCATTTGCTCTCTGCTCCTTGCTACTGCCATGAAAGGGTGCTCTCTGCCCTGTGCCAGTCCGCCTTGGAGCTAGCTGAGTATGGACTGAAACCTCCAGTAACTGTGAGCTAAATAAACCTTTCTTTCCTTCATTTTGGGTGTTGGGTATTTGTCCCAGCAACGAGAGAAGACTAATTGAGACATTATCTATGAAAAAAAACAAACAAAACTTGAGAAACACATGCTCACACAATGGAAAACAGCAACCTTGTGTACTGCAACAGCAGAATGATGGGTGCTAGGATCTTCTATGATGCAGTATTTACTAAAAACGGAAAAAGTTACACTTACCCTTGGTTATCTATATCCTCTGACCCCAAAGGTTTGGAATCAGAAAAAAGTGTCACTCTGCTTGAAGCCATCTTGGCATCAATAGTGGAGTGGGTGGAAATGAGACTCTGGACCAGCTCCTGGGTGGGCCCTGCCTCCTCCTGTCAAATCAAGGAAGGAAAGTGAAGAGAGTGCAAAAAGGATTCTGGAGACATCGATTTCCATTAGCACTGCAAAACTGCTCTACACAGTTCCTGAAAATCTTTCTTATGTCCTCAAAAAGAATCTTTACAACAAAGTTTGAAATTGATTAGGGGCCAGGCAGATAGCTCAGCAGATTAAAGTGCCAGCTTAGGCAGACGCAGAGACCAGGGATCAATCCCTGGCATGCCATGCTGGCCCTGCCACCGGGCACATTGAGACAGCAATTGAGACTGGGCATGGTGGTGCGTGCCTATAATCCCAGTGCTTGGGAGGCTGAAAACAGAAGAATCACTATGAGTCTGATCTGCGTAGTAAGACCCTGTACTAAATACATTTTTTAAAAAAGAAAGAAATTGATGCCCATCTTCTTTAAAACGCTTTTCCAACATCCACAGGACGTTATTATAAAATACTTTGAAAATCCACAGGACCCAGTACTTTCAAAAACATTATTTTAGGGCCAGCCAAATAGCTGAGCAGATTAAAGCGCCTGCAAGCAGGGACAGAGGCCGGGGGTTCAATCCCTGGGCCTGCCAAGGCGTCCCCGCCCCCCAGGGCATGCTGAGACAGCAATTGAGACTGGGCATGGTGGTGCATTCCTATAATCACAGCTCTTGGGAGGCTGTACACAGGAGGATCACTGAGTCCGATCTAGTAGTGAGACCCTGAACACCCTGTGGACCCATCCCTAAAATACAAAAAAACAAAAACAAAACAAAACATTATTTTAACTCAGTAATAAATAACCTTATTTCAAAAAATAAGAAACCTGGAGTCCATTCTAAAAAGCAGAAACAAGACTATCCTGAATGAGAAAACAGGCTGAAAAAAAGACCAATGAGAGCTGGAAAATAGGCGGGTCTGTATGGAAAAGATGGGCCATGCAGATGCCACCCTGCCAAGGTGCCTGTACTGAGAGCGATAGGTCAGAGATAGAGATGACAGGAGGGCAGGAGGCTTTGTTTCTGGTTGATACAATGAGATACTCAGATATTCTGTGCCCTTAATATATGTATTTGGGCCTCAGCATAAAGATGAATGAGGAGAAAAGGCTCAGATAAATAAAAATAATGCATTGCTGTGGTGAAACACAGACTGGAAAGATAAGAAGAATTCAGAGAAGCCTTCTTACCATTGCCTGAAAGCCATGGCTGCCACCAAGGTCGACATAGACAGCATCTTTGTCATACAGCACACCCCCAACTCCAGAGAGAGGCGCATAAACCAGCTTTTCTTTCTCATTTAAACAGCGTTTCTTTTGCTGTTCAGGAAGAGCACATGGGTCTGGCAGGAAACTGACATCGCTCACAGCAAAATCTCCGACACCTGGAGAGGGGACTTTTAGGTGATAGCAACCCAACAAGTACCTACAGCTGGAAAGTATCCCATATGCCAAAGCCTGAAACTGAAGTGTAAAAAGGGCACCATTCACCACTGGAATGTATCGTGCCTCTTTAGCCATATGACACCGTCTACTTATAACACCATCTATTTAGTACCTTTGCTTTACAATTCATAAGTAGGGTTTCTGTTTTTGTTTATTGGAAAGCAGTACTTGGGATCAACAAACATCAAGGGATGTTACGTCACTGAACTACATACCCAACCCTTTTTAAAATTTTGCAATAGAATCTCAATCAGCTGCCCAGGCAGGAGCACAATTTTCAATAGAGCCTCCTTTGGTTGGGATTAAAGGTGTGTGCTATCATGCTCAGCTTAACTTTTAAAACCACTAATAAGCTAGGCTTGGTGGAGCCTAGCCCAGGCAACTTAACAGCTTAGTGAGATTCAGTGCAGTGTCAGGCCCTGGGCTCAGTTCCTAGTACAAAAAGCCCAAACAAATGAACAAACAAAAACCCTCCAGCAAGGCATTTGGTCATTTTTGAGTTTTCTCCAAGAAATGAAGCCATTCTCAATGTTCTACAAATATATTATTCTTAAAGTGGATACCTGGCATGTGAACTTGGCTTTTATTTTTCAAGTGTGCTCCTCGTAGATAACCATAAAGAGACACCTTTCGGTCACACTTGCTGTTTGTCCGGATATCCTCAGGGTTTGTCAAGTCTTCCATCCTACAAAAATAAAAATCACATAAAAGAAACAGATTCCCACAGCCTTCTAATCTCCTTTAATTTGTTAAGGACCCATCAATTTCTCGTTCATTAGAGACAATGTTTAGAAAATGGTAAAATGTAGGAAGTAGGCACCATTTACTATCTATAAGAGAGGAAGTAAATGCATCATGCATCCACTAGAGAGGGAGATGACATCCAGCTGGAGCAAGAGGGGAGTAAAAGGTTAACCTGCCACCTGGCATCCTACTTTGCCTGGACTCCAGCAGGAAGGAATTCCAGAAAGTCAACAGCAAGCACAGTACAGATGTTCTGACTGGCTGGAGCACCTGGACCCAAGGATGGCATCTCAGGAAACCAAATCTAAAAGATATCAGGGTCCACACCTGCAGTTTTCAGAGCTTCAAAATCCTTCAATTCTAAACATCATATGTTTTATTCACTCCCAAAAGCACAGTATCAGGCTGGGGATATAGCTCAGCGGCATAAGCACCTATGTGGCAAACACAAGTTCTTGAGTTCAATCCTCAGAACCATGCCCCCCCCCAAAAAAAAAAGATTCATCCAAAAGCACAGCATCTTCATTAATGGTCCAAAATAAGCTCCACTGGTGTTCTCCTAACCTTTTTTAAAGCTTTGAAATTCAGCCAGGAAGGAAAAGGTTATATCCATTTTTACCTGTCTGCCAGGATATAAGGGTGAGAAGTTTGCCATGTGAGAGGCCTAAACTTCATGACTGTGATAAAACGGCCCAGGTTGTGAATCTCTTGGTTCTGATATTCTCCATGTACCATTCCAGAGAGGTAGAAGAGCTTGGCACCCTAACAACAACAACAATAATAATAAAATAAAAATTAAATTTGAATGTCATTCTTACAAATACAACACCAAAGTAACTGCCTTAAATAAAAAGGAATTCTGAGAGGGGAAAAATCTCCAGCAAAGCCCTTATCCTGGTGCTCTAAAGCTGGTGGCTTCTCCAGGACTTGTCTCCTGAGGAGCTGACCACTCTCCAGTCAGTCAGTGGCAGGGAGAGGGCAGTGATGTTCCCAAGCAGGAAAGGCTTCTATGACCAAAGCTATCACAGTAGTACAAAAAGGAGAAAAGAGGCACCTCCTGGTCCTTATCTCTTTTCATTCATGGTCCCAGGACAGAGCCAGACACTGCCTGCTGGTGAAGACAAATGATGTATTCCAAGAGACCCAAAATAGAGACTTTTGAGAGAAATACCCCAGGGCGAGTAACAGATACACATAGGAGACTTGGGAAATGAATCCCAGACATGCTCATTAGCTTCTCTTCATTCTAGTTTGTGAGGATTGTCTTAGTAGCCAGTAATGATTTCTCTTCCTACCGGATAGACTTCCGTCCAAAACCTGTGTTTTAATCGTTTCTTTGTCTTCTTCAGTTGCTTATTATGCTTGAAGGAGTCCAAATGGGTGAGAATTCCCATAATTTTAGGAAAGCCATGTACTTGACAGATGTTTAGAAACTCAAATGTTTCCATTTCAAACCCAAAGCTGGCATCTATAAGCATCAGCACCTAAAAATAGAAGACACAAGTACTCAAGGAAACTTCCAAAAGGGGCCATCTAGACCAGGAGTCAGCAAAGCAATGCCAGGATAAATCCAGCCATCCATTTTTGCAACCAGTTTTACTGGAACTCAGCCACGCTGATTTCCTTATGTCTATAGCTGCTTCTGCACTACCACTGTGGGTCTGAACAGTAGCAACAGAAACTATGGGGCACACGAAGCCCAAGATGTTTACTCTCTGGACCCTTCCAAGAAAAGTGCACCTGGGTAGAGAAACCACTGCCCTCTCACCAGATCAAGATGACCACTGGGACATCAACTTCCATCTCAAGAATCCATGTATATAAGAACTCAGAAAAGGCTGGGGTAAACCTTGCTCCTGTAGAGAAATCCTGACTTCAACAAATAAAGCATTTGGTATTGTATTTTTAAGTCGAGCAACAGGTCCCTAGCAAGGAAACCAAGTAGATCTCAGACATCCAAAAGATAGGGAAAAGTAATAATCAATAATAAACTATTAAAGTATATAAAAACTGATTTTTGGTTTCAGTTTTTTAATAAGAAAAGGCTAATCTTTTTTTCTAGGAAGTATAATGAGAAAAGTTAATATATGTTTTAAATGGTATCATACAATTTCTTGCATTTTTTTTTCCGGTACTCAGGATTGAGCCCAGGGTCTCTGCAATAAGCTATGTTCTCCAGCCCATTTTATTTTTTTATTTTGAGACAGAGTGTCACTAAGTTGCCAAAGCTGAGCTCAAACTTGCCATCTTCCTACCTTAGTCTCCCAGACTACTGGGATTACAGGTATGTACCACCACACTCAACTAGAAATTATTTTTTTTAAAGGCTGTTTAGAACTGGGTCAAAACAGTATAATCATGAGTGATGATCTATAAAGAAAATACAAATTATGAGACAAATTATTAAAATTTAAAACTCTTCAAATATGTAATTAATTCAGAACTGACTGCTAGAGACCTTTAGTTTTAGCTATTAAAGACATTTCTGTTCTCATCTTTCTGTAGCTAACTTAAATAATCAAAAACTACAGACAACATCTATCTTTGACTAAATGAGGGAGTGTTCTATGATGCTGGGCCACAAACACATGCATATTGGTGCCTGTGTGTGCTGAGGCACAGGTGCTGCTGCCGACCATAGGCCACGCAACCTGCAAAGCTCTTCAGCAACTTGAACAAGGGGGAAGTCAGCTGACACCAGAGCACCAAGGGGCAAACAAATGCTCCTCTGCTTCCATCCTTGCTAACCACATGCTTTGCCCCTTCAGTACACACCCTAACTCCTGTGTCCTATATGCTTTTGCCATGACTTAGAAGGCACGAGGACAACCCAGAGCACAGCATTCAACTTAAACCAGATCACAACCACAGAAAGGAGTACTATTATTAAAAATGAGGTTGAGCTATACTATAAAACTTTACTGGTTAAGTAAGTCCAAGAAATGGTACATGAAGAAAAGAAAGTACAAAAGAATGTCTAATCAACTCACACTTGTGTGTGTAAAAGGTTACATGTGTGTTTACGTGGATCTGGGACAGGGCTCTTATGAGAACCAAGAGACAGGGCAGAGCAAGGAAGGAGAAAAGACCCACAATGCTGCTGGAGTATTTCTCCAAGCTTATGTGTTTCTTGTTTAAATCTTTAAAATATTTACATAAAAGAAATCTCTCTTATGTTTTCTAAAAGGAATCTCTCTTATATTTTCGAAATTAAGAAGGTTTTACTATTTCTATCATTTCTAAAGTATCAGATTAGTATGAGTATGCCACTTTGACAATAATACTTATTTTTACTAATGGTTGTGTTACATGTTCAAAATTTGAATGGTAACAAGGCAAAGTGGTACATGCTTGTTATCCAGCACTTGGAAGACCAAGACAGGAGGATTACCACACATTTGAGACCAGTGTGGACTACATAGTGAGTCCAAGGCCAGCCTGAACTGCATAAGAAGACTGTTTCAAAAACAAGAAAATAACAAAATGAAACAAAATAAACTGAATGGTATTTAGTTTTCTGTCATTAAAATGACACAGCTTTAAAAACCTACATTAATTTTATTTCAGGTTTTTTGCTTATTTGTTTTGTTTTTTTGTATAGGGTCTCACTAGGCAGCTAGGACTCGTAGTGATCCTTGCTTTTAGCCTCCCAGCACTAGAATTAAGGGGTGGGGCTTATTTCATGTTTTATGTGTCTTCCTGGACCGAAGGACAAAATCTATAGCTCTTCATAACCAAACAGCTCACTAGAAGCAGCTGAAAAGGAAAACAAAATAAAAAACAAACAAAACAACCCAAGGTCTTACTCATCCTACCTCATACTAGTTTAACACTGATAATGGAATTATCAGAAATAATGACCACTATCACTTCCGAAATACAATCAAGACCACATTTCCCATACGTGTGCCGTATAACTAGTAACAGTGGGATTCAACTCAGTTTAATGACTACACATTATTTTTCTTTAGCATTGGATAAGTAATCCATCACACTACTGTAAGTCTCATCAGAAACCCAGGCTGCCCCTGTGACTTACCAGATCTGCAACTTTGGCCAGATCAATCATCATGTTAATGTCACACCCACATTCAATGAATGTGAGTCTGCGCTTTTTGCCTGTAAGTGGAAAGACAAAAACTTTACTTTCAAAAAAATGCTAAAAAGACTCTATTTGTTAATGCTATCTTTTTTTTAAACTGCATCCAAGAAAACACCGTATAAATTTTATGGGAGTACAGGAAACATTCTTTGACAGGAGAAAACTAGTAAAATAAATTTCATATTGGTTTTCTTGCTATGTTCTCTTTAATTCTAAAATAATGCCAAGTGTACCCAAGTAAATAAGAGTGCGTGCTCACCTAGGTAAAATCCTGATGACAGAATTCACTATTATGACACTACCTTTATCAAATTTTCCATTATAACTAAAAATATCCTCAAACACAACACAAGATGCTCATGGAAACATAGTTATGTCTAAGTTAAAGCAAAAAGAAATTGGTTAAGAAGCTAAGGATGCCTAAAGATAAACCTCACTAGATATGGTAGTACACACCTGTGATTCCATGTATGCAGGAGGCTGAAGCAGGATCATAAGGTAGACACAGCCTGGGCAACTTAATAAGACCCTATCTTAAAAACGCTGGGAATATAGCTTGGTGGAAAAACACCTAGTATGTGTAGGACTCTAGATTTAATCCCCACTACTTTTTTTTTTTTTTAATTTTTATTTTTTATTTTTTTCAACAAATAATACACTGCATATATTCTTCTTAGTGGTTAATTGCTGTACAAGATGCGGACTTGTGATCCTATTTACAAACACCATTAGAACAAATCATTCTATTCATTAACAGAATGTAACTATATATCTATCCCAACCACTTTGAATACACAGATACAAAATGGACTTTCATCTGTATACCCCATTTTTTCTAAGTTCTGTTATTGAATATTATAGGTGTGTGAACTCAGCAAAATATTCTAAAAGAGTCCAGTAGCCCATAATAGCATTGGGTCTTCTGTTTAACTGGCAATGTCAGAAATTATTGACCTGAGTCTCCCACAGCTCAACTTAACAGCATGGCTTTATTTCTTATAATTTCATCTTCATACTTTTCTGCTGGATGGTTAAGACCAAGGTAAAGCAGGACCTATGCAACAAGAGTTGTAGCTTTTTGGTCTGAGAAGGTCAGTGAAATGCCCTCAGGATTTGTCCTGAGATCCTGTACCTCAGATTGTAGAACCTTTATCAGTGCAGCCATGTGGATGAGTCACGGCCAATGCTTGGCCAGTGTGCTCTCTGTGAAAGCCTGAGAGAGTATCTTCTCCCCATGTGACTCTCCTTAGGCACACTCTATGTCATCGATCACTTTCCTCTTTGGCCCCATAATCTTCTTGATCAGAAAATTTGGGACACTACCGAGGTACATGACGTTACAGTACAAGTTCTCATATGTCCTGAGTCTTAATTGACCTTAGAAGGCTAGGGCCATAAAATGGAATAAGGTTTTTTTTTTTTTTTTTGATCTGAATGCCCTGAGGGGTGGTTTGGCTGGCTGGAGTGTTGTGGGGATCAAACTACAGCAACCTGAGGCGGACAGCTTTGTGGAAGCAGCCACTTAAACAACTGAGCTAAGGCCTGGGCCCCCTAATCCCCACTACTCTTAAAAAAAAAAAAAAAAAAAAAAAAAGCTTCTATCTGACTACACTATTGTTATGATACATTTCAGATTTCACCGTTGCCATTTTGGTAATTATTTGAGTCTTCCCTCAAACTTTTAAAGACCACTATTACCTAAAGCAGACAAATTCTCAAAGTAAAAGAAAGCTTCCTCTCATCTCCACAAAAATGTGGCTTTGAGATGACAAACAGCTGTGCATGGTGTGCATCCTTACTGTTAAATGGATACACTCATCAGAACCAGGCCTGCTGAGCCTTTCCAAGGAGCAGTCCTGGCCAAGCCAATGGAGCAGCCAGAGTAAGGTACATATTCATATCACTATTCCTAGGATCCTAGCCCTTTCTGATGCTACAGTCAGTGCAGGAGAAGCAGAAGAGAGATAACACAATGTGACAATATTATTCTAACATTTTCTACTCATGAAAACAATGACATCCATGAGCCTCAAGTGACATCTGCCACATCACTTCTGAGGCAGCAACCCCTACCTGACACGATTGTCACAGGGCCTCTGATCTCAGTCAACTTCTGCCGAGTGAAGTTCCGAATGAGGCACTGTATTAAAGTGCTCTTTCCAACTTTTGGAGGCCCCATTACCACAACCACTATTGGTGGGGGCTCTAGTGGGGTTCGGTCAACCACTGGAATGTGATGCTTTTTTGTCTTTAAGTCCTGAGTTCTATTTGTTAAAAAAAAAAAAAGAAATTCATTTTTATTATTTTAAATTCTTAACCTTACAAGCACATTTTATAAAGAACAAGTGATACATGAATACAATGAATTTATTAAGCTTTGGCCCCAATCCAAACAACAGCTCTTCAAAAAAGATGTAACAAAGTACAAAAGTATATAGAGTTGCAGATTCAGTACATCTTAAATTTAATTGTTTTGTGAGTTAATTTTAACAGTTTAAAAGAACAGAAGCAAAACCTGAGGCAGTGTATCATAACAAATCAAAGCAGAGGCTTTAGATATAAATTTGGTCTTTCTACTTGTTATATGACTGGAGATAACTGACTGCGAGCCTCAGATTTCTCACCCATAAAATGAGGGCAAGAATAATTTTTGCCATGTGTGATGGTTTACCAACACCTATAAGCTCAGAACTGAGGTGGGAGGCCAGCATGGACTACCTAGTGAGATCAAGGTCAGCCTGAACTATACAGTAAGATCCTGTCTCAAACATAAATAAATAGTTAATTCCTACTCTCTTAAGGTTGTTGGAAGAATTTAATTCAATAACATTCAAACTACATTGTTGGATATATAGCAAGGACTCCCTACATAAAATGGTACATTAATATAAATTATAATTTTTAGTATTTCAAACTACAACTAAAATTATATGATTTTTTAAAAGTACACATCACCATAGAGATTAAAGTTTTGAAATAAATTCTATAAATTATTTTCCCATCAGCAAAATAAGTGTCAACCTGTCAGGAGATGCTAGAAGACAATCAGCATCTATGGAAAAGGCTTCTCCTACTTTGGCAAAAGCCAAACGGCATGTACATGTCCTGAGAGCTGGATTAGCCTCATGAAGCCAAATATCATCTGTGAGACTCCTACCACTTAAGGAATAAATGAAGAACCACCAGATCCCAGCTAGGCATACCTGTGAAAGGATCGTGCCATACGCACAGCAGACTGGACTGCAAAAGCTTTGGGGTTTCTCTTCCTGGCATCTTCTTCATCTCCAAGCTGAAGATCCCGCAGATGCCGTTTCTTTTTTTTCTCAGCTTTGGGCCCACTGTGTTTCTTTCTGTGCTTCTTCTGATCCTTAGTCTCCATAGTGGCTATCTGTCAACTTAAAAGTAACTTGAACTTACCTAGGGAGAGATGGAAAAGTAAGGAAAGTATTTTACAAATGGGGCAACACTAGAAAAAATAGTAGATTTTATTCGTTTCTTCATTTAGAGGTGATTTATCTGTTGACCCTACAGGAGCAGAAACTGGTTAATACCAGCTCAATTTCACTTCTCCCTTGCTGTATCATACAGAGTTACATGAGTTTTCTGCGCTAAGGGTCTCTTACACTTAAGTTACTCTTTGTTCATCTTAATTGTCAAAAACAGCAAGACTTGGGTCTGTGACAATGGAATAGTCTCTATCTGTGCTTTTAAGATAGTAGCTATTAGTCACACGCGGTTACTGAGACTCTCAAATGCGCCTAAGGAAACTAAAAATAAATTGTTCATTTTAATTAATCTTAAATCTAAATAGCGACAATAGCTAGTGGCTAACATAGTGGACAGTTCAGGTCTATGAGGTGGTTTCCTAAGGTCAATTAAACTTTAAGTGAAAAGTCTGAAGCGTATTACAGAGCGCCCAGACTCCTACGCGGGGCAGACGCGGGGAGCGAGGCCCGAGTCTCTCGCGCCGGGACGCCACTGCCCCGCGCGCGGAGCGAAAGCCACCTGGCCAACTCCACACCGACCTCTCCGCCCCTCCCCACCCCGTCGGAGAACTCAGCCCCGCAAAGGCCCTCCGGACACAGGATCCCAGACTGAGAACTCGGCACGCGCAGACTCACGATCTGCCCAGGCCGCAGGGAACACTGCCGTCGTCTCAGCCGCCCCGTCACAGTTAGATTGACACTTACTGCTCAGGTCCGCACGGGGACCGCCGGAAATGGAAATCTGCACTACTTATCAAGTCTCCGGAGGGAAACAAGAGACTGAAGGAAAAGGCCCGTGGAGGAGCAATTTTCAGGCAAGGGCCGGAAGTAGGTTCCTGATTGGCTGCGAGTGCGCTTAGGCCTCGCCCGCCGGGTTAAGCCCTCCCTGCAAGGCAGAGCCCCGCCCCACATCGTAGTCCCGCCCACAACCCCGTGACCACGCCCTGGCGGCACGTGCCCTGATGCCTCTAGTGGCTGCAGACTTAGCTCTGAACTCCGAAGCGGTGAAGATAACGTCCTTAGCCCCGCGCAGAGAGGCCACCGAGTGCACTGCCCAAACCGGCGAAGCCCCCTGTCCCGGTCACTACTCTGGTAGCCACACCCTCAGCCAGCCTGTTGTCAGCATCTGACCATACGGCACTCAGCTGCTGTATTTATTTCTCTTCATATCAAGCTCCTGTTTCCTACACCATTATGCTGTTGCGTGTTTACTTTGCTCCCTGTTATGGATCAACTCTGCATAGGAACCAGATCAGCCAGATAGAAATTTGAATAGAGTCTTTTATATACTGAGCTCAGGTCCATCAGCCACTTCTCACACAGGAGAAGGCTGATTGGCCCCCAACGTAGGTAGCAGGGGGCGGTATTTATAACAGAAATCACATCCAGTTTGGTAAGCAAATTTGTTATCTAGCACAGAACAACAGAAACTGCATTCATTTGACACAGCTGCAAACTGTTTATAACTAAAAGGTCTCACAGCTTAGTGATAAGTGCATATTTTTACAAGATACATCTTAAGATGACTATGTTACAGGATATGGTTGGGGAGGGAGTTTATGTTAGCTTGCTGCCTGGACAAGAAAGTTATTTATTGTTGAAAAGCCTTGAGCCAAAGGGAGAATACATTTCTTAGAGTAAACAACAGGAAGCACAAGGTTTTTTGTTTTTTTGGTTTTTTTTTAAAAATAATTTTCCACAGTTAAGGCACAAAACTCTGCTAACCCTTTACACTCCCCTCTGCAGCAAAATTTCATCAAAGAACCATTGTCAATATAGTCTTTGGTTCTCTGGGGGAATGTCATTTTTCACTACTGGCAACGGAACTCAACAAATGTTCTACCACTGAGCTATATCTTAATCCCTTTTCATTTTGAAACAAGATTTAAGTTGCCCAGGTAGGGCTCAAACTTGGGATCTTCTTGCTCAGCCTCTGTAGCTGCAGTTACAGGCATGTCCCTACTATGCCTGGCGCTCAGAGGAATTTTTAAAGGAGTGGTAAATGTTCTGTGCCATGCCAGGTAGTAGATACATGTTTGACTCCATCAAGTCCATAGAACTGTACATGATGAAGAATGAACCTCAATATATGCAAAATCTAAAAATCAGCCAAGATGTCTTAGAGTCTGATGGAAGGCTGTGACCATGACCAGTTTAACTGCAGCACATAATCCCGTTGAAGGCGCAGAGAGAAAAGGAACTGATTTCAGCATCTTTGAAAAAGGATATTTTGACTGAAAATTGAAAGATTAAAACAGAGAGAACTGTGTGGAAACACTAAGCTTATTGGTGAATGCTTCTCAGACAATGATGTTAAAATGCAGAAGCAGGGCCAGCCTGGCAGCTCAATAGACTAAAGTTTCTGCTTAGGCAGACTGCAGAGGCCAGGTAGCATCTGGGTTTGATTCCTGGGCCTGCTGTGCCAGCCCCGCACTGAGATGGTGATTGAGACTGGGCGTGGTGGTGTGTGCCTGTAATCCCAGCACTTGGGAGGCTGAAAACAGAATTGCTATGAGTCCAATCTAAGTAGTGAGAGCCTGTAGACCCTGTAGATCCTGCCCTAAATATAGAAAAAAGAAAAGAAGAAAGAAGAAGAAGAAGAAGAAGAAGAAGAAGAAGAAGAAGAAGAAGAAGAAGAAGAAGAAGAAAAAAAAAAAAAAAAAAAAAAAAAAAAGCAGTGGATTTTGTCCCAAGGTGAGCACGTGACCAGAGTTTGGCAAGAGCCATACTTTTCTCTGTTGGAGAGCCACAGGTCAGCAAAGGGCAGGACAAAGACACATTGGTGTTGGTGGAGTGCAGATCCTGGAGTGTGTTGTGTATCCTAGTTTTCCCCAGAGGCTGACTCACTGAGCCCCCAGCCCCCAGAACCTGGTTTCTAGTTCCATTGTCTGAGATGAGAAGCAGGGATCCTTGGGGAAAATGGCTGCTGTAGGGCTGGGGCAGGAAGTGTGTAAAAAGCTGGGAGTATCTGTGGTACCAGACAGTGAGAAAATGCTTAAACCAAAGTCTGACGAAGGTTTGTTTTGGGTGTCGATTTGCTTAGGAGTGCTCAGGGAACTGGCAAAACATTCAGGGTATGCCTATAGTACATTATTTAGGGTACGTCTATAGTATAGTTTTTTGGTTTTTTTTTTTTTTCAGGAAAACATTATCTTATTTTATTTTCATCTTAGCAAATGTTCTCATTTGGCACCTGATACATCAAATCAAAGACCTCAGGCCAACAAAACAGGGCCACTCACAAGCTCCCATCTGCAGTTCTCAATGCCCACCATCGTCAGAGCACCTATTCCTACCTTTGGTCCCTTGAGGAGGCCTAAATGTGTCTCAGATGTGCTTATGAGGCTGGCCACAAAATGGTGAAGTCCATGAAACTGCAATCAACAACAGGAAACATGAAAGTCCATGAAACATACCCAAGCAATGACTTGACAGCTGAGTTTGTTACTTAGGTGGCAGATTTCCAGACAAGGTCCCAGTCATTCTCTTGTTCAACACTTTCCTGTCTCTGCCTGGGCTGGAATGAAGAAACAGCTATCCTCTCCCATGACACAGTGGAGAAGATACAAACACTCTTGCATTTTCAGAGCTCAACCATCTAAGGAACTATGGATTAGGTAGATGAGCAGTGAGCTCTTAGGTCACTGCTGCTGGTTGGACAAAATCCCCAAGTTCAGTTTTGCTACTTTTGTAAAGAGGTACATACCCAGGATCCACGAAAACGCTCAAAGCCCAGCAAGACACTCGATTTATATGTGGTCTCTAAGTGGCCTGGGGACTTTATCAAGATTTCAGTTCAATATTAGCAACTCAAAACATAAATAACAGGAAGTATTTCAGGAATCAAGACTGTTCTGTTTATTGACTGGCTTAAAGAAAACTGGGTATTCAGCCAGGCGCAAGCAGGCGCTGCCTTGAGACCAAAACCTCTCTTCCGGTGTAGCTCAGGCAGGGCCTGAGGTCCAGGACCGGCAGCCCTCCAGCTGTGCAACGCTTGCTCCCTGGTTCCTGCCGGAGGCTAGCTGACCTGACCGGCACAGATCATGAGCAGCTGCAGAAGAATGAGGACCGGGACGTGATCAGGCCAAACCAGATCTCCAGTTCGTGGCACAGCAGCATCTCAAAAACGACCTTGAGGCTAAGAACGATGAGGACCCAGAAGAGAAGAAGCACATCCAGCCGCTTCTCCGTGTCTTGGAAAAGGCACACAGACATCATGGTGGTGAAGTAGGTGCTGAACCCATCAGCAGCGAGGAAGGGTATGAACACGTTCCAGCAGGAAAAGCCCAGGGCCAGGCCATCTACGCAGAGTGCCAGTAGCGGCAGAGAACACGAAAAGGGCTAGCAGGTGCACGAAGATCTCAAATGTTGCAAAGCCGAGCCACTGCACCAGCTCCCGCAGCCAGAAGAGCATCGCGCAGGCGGGCCCGGGCCAGCGCCAGTCCAATGCCCTCCCAGCCGACCGCGCTCTCTCTCCAAGCGGGCCTGTCCGACGCACGACGCACGCTACCGCTGTGAGCAAGCAGCCTTGCCTGCCCCCTGCCCCGGCGTGCCGCTGAGCCCCAGGCCCCGGCGCGGGACCCAGTAGCGTTTGCCGGTAGACGCCTGCCGCACCTGGCCGCCGTGCACCGCCGGCGCAGGTATAGTACAGTTAAAAGTGCTGAGCGAGTCACTTTCCTCTCCTTAATTCTAAACACCTGATACATAAAATAGCAAGCCTAAGAGATTGCTATGCCTTAGGTGAAAGAGCGTAGGCAAGTGCCAGAGGACTGGCACCAAGGGAGGTTCAGTGGACTGACTAGCAGAAAAGGGAAGTTGCCAAAAGCAAAGATTCTGGCCTTTACATTTTGAAAACCTGAATTATCAGTCCCTTCTTCCCCCCACCCCTTTGTTTCTAGATTGCTGGTGCAAGCTTTCTGTTAGGACTTGTTGGTCTCTGGGTGATGCTGGCAGAAAACAAAGATTTAGAAAATAGACAAAAACAGGTCAGGTGGAGGCCTCTTTACCTGATGAGAAAGAAGACTGTGCAACAACAGTAGTGGCCTTTATTTATACCTTTGCGAAGTTAGTATTAGGAGACCAAAGGTTGCCTCATGTCTAATGATTGAAATTGTCTAGGCAGAATGTTTTTCTTAAGATGGAGGTAGCTTGACGGCTTTAAGCACTGTGGCCCTGTCTTGGCTCCCACATATAACAAACTTTCAGCTTTAGCCAACAGCATTCATCTGTGTGCGATGCTTTTCTGTTGCCCCAGTCAGTACCTTCCTTGTTCTGGCTTATATCTTCGTTGGCATGGATGGGCCCTGAGCACAACTTCCTGTGGTCTTCAATAAATGTAGCTACTGGGCTGGAGAGATGGCTCAGTGGTCTAAAGCACCTACTTAGAACAAGCAACGCACATGGACCACGGTTCAATCCCCCAGCACCACATGCCAGCCAGCCCCGCCCCCTGGTGGGCTGAGCTGGCCACATACACACACACACACACAAATAAATAAATAAATATTAAAAAAAAAATAAATGTAGCTACTTACTACTTACTACTGGGTGTATTCTTGGCAGTTCTTTCCTTGCCATACACAAGAATTTGAACTATTATTGACTTATTAAACTATGACATCTATGAGACACCACACTCCAGTTCTTCGGTATTAGTGGCCCTCAGAATCTCAGGCCCTTGGTTCAGGGTGGGGGAGGGGTCTTTGGTGAGTGGTGAGACTCACATGGAAGCCAATTTGTCCTGTTAGGTAAAATGTAACTTGGGGAGGGATTGATTTGGGTGTATTATTTACTTTTCTCTTGTTGCTGAGACAAAATATCCAACATCCAAAGTAAAGTAAGGAAAAGTCTCTTTAGTTCACAGTTTGAAGAGGTTTCAGTCAAAAGTCAGCTGGCTCCAAGGCAGGTTGGTATGGCACAGGTGGAGAGAACAAAAAGGGGAAAGAATAAGCTACTTTTCCTCCCTTATATTGTAAGCAAGCTACCCCAGCCAGTGGGGTTGTAGCACTTACTCAATCTCCATGCCCTCCTCCTGCTCAGGTTTAGGATGAATACAAAGTAAGGACTCTTCCCCCTGCTGAGTCACTTAAACTTCCAAGCTTCTCAAATTGACACAATGAACAGCCAGGATGTAGAACTGCTGAGCTACTTGGTTAAGCTTCTAGACCCTCAAGTTGACACAATGTATCAACCATAACAGTGGGACCGGTAGCAGATTTGTCCAAAGGTGGTGTAGGAAACTGGTAAACTCAAACTCAGCTTTACCCATGCCTTAGGTTGTTCAGGCTGTTGTAACAACATACAGAGACCTTATAAACAATGGGAAATTTATTACAGCTGTGGAGGCCAGGAAGTCCAAGGTCAAAGCATGAGTATATTCTGTCTGGGGTAGGTCCTATTCCTTGATCAGATGTCTTTTTCCTGTGTCTTTGTGTAATGGGAAGGGAGAACCCTAGTCTCTTCCACTCCTTGTAAGAGGAACTAATATTCTTCTTGGAGGCATTCCCTTTGTGACCTAGTCTCCTCCCAAATACCCCACTGCCTAACAGCATCTCATTTGGTCTCAATGTATAAATGGAGGGGGGAGAGGGCCACAAATACTCAATCCATGGCATTTTGTGACTTCCTGATGACCAAGTTGGGGTGAGAGACCTCCCATGTTTCCTGGAGAGAGAGACAGGTATCATGAGGGAAATAAGATTCTGGACTCAAAGGGTGCTAAGGATTACCCCAACTCATGTTTTATAGGTGGAAAACCTAAGGGCCCCAGGATGGGGAGCCTGCTGGCCAAGGCAGAAGTGGGTAGAGTCAAGCTCATGTCCGCTATGGGGAGTGAAGCCTGTGGGAGCACTTGGCAACATTGGTAATAGTAAAATGACCACTCTTTCATGTATTCTTTCATCACTGGCATCATCTGTGAGCAGGAGGAGAGGCCCAGGACATTGTCCTGCCCTTAGGCCAATGTGCTTGGGTAGTGGAATAGGTTGCCGAGGGAACAAAGAAATACCTGGAGATGGTGTGAGAGACAAGGCATGTTAAAGTATCAACAGGGAAGGACAAGAGTAAAGGAGACTGGCTGCAAAGAAAGGTAGAGTCCAGGGGCAGAGGGCTGGGCAGTTTCCACAAGGTACGAGGAATTGTGCCATGGTGATGAGCTGGACTAGTAATAACTAGAAGATCCAGGGGTGGTAGGCTGGACAAAATTCAAAAATGATACTTGAGGGACATGATGTCAGATGTTCAAGTTTTTCTTGGGGATGATACAGAGACCAAGAACTATGAGGCCAGCAGGGTGATGATTTCATAGGGAGAAGAGATGAGTACAAACTTCACAGAGAAAAAGGGGCTCAGTACCAAATTTCCCAGACCTGCCAGCTATGCCCCCCACCCTGAGTGCATCTAAATTAATAGTTGTATTTTCAGTCAGAACGAGGTCATCTCTAGACTGCATTTTGAATTAAAAGTGTCTGCCCATTAACCACAAGCTGGTGCTGTGGTAGACTGCTGCCCAGTCCTCTTGGTTTTGCTTGTCCTTTAAAGATCTCAGCTAATGAAGAGGCAAATTATAGCTTAGTCTGCATTTCTATTTTCATGTTGTTGAACTGTTTTCACATATTTAGCTCATCATTTTGTACTTGTTTAACTGTAATGCTACATTTTTTGGTCTAATCTCTTTCCTTTTAAGAATTATATATTAAAATCTTCTATTTACATCAAGGACTTCTCCAGAGATCGTTGAAGGTGTCCTTAGAGAAACTGGCCCAGCCTATTGGGAGTCATAAATTTCTTATAGGACTTGATTAACATTCAGAAAAAATATATATACTTTTCATTCTCGTATACCATCCAATTTCACACACTCTTGGCCCCATGTGCACCTATCATAGTTGAGGTCATATGCTATTTTCGAGTTTGCTGCTTGCATCTTCAGGAGAGTCCTGCAGGGAGAGGAGCCAGCACTCAACCCCAGGGGCTTACAGACAAAAAGGCAGCTCCCTCTACACTTCCTGTTTCCAGGCAGGAGCAAGGTGTTTCTGGCTTAGGGGAGCAGTGAGGGGAATGGGATGGTGTCAGTGAGCTCTGAGTTACCCACAAGGCTGTTCTGCTGTCACAGAAGCCCCACTGTAGGCAGTATCTTGCTAGGATCTGACAGGTGATAACATCATAATGGTTTTACTGTGGTGCAAGGATAGGGCAGGGATGTTCCTACACGAAAAGAGTAACCTTCTCAGCTTCTAGAGGGACATACAGATGTTCTTTGCAAAAGGGAGGAGTGTTTCCACAGCTTGTGGCCTCTGTCTCCAGGAAAAGGACTGGTGCCACTCACAAGGTGGTAGAGACTGCAGCCCACACTTGGTCATAAATTTAGGACAAATCTTCTCTGAGCAATTGTGAAAGTAGGTTGAAGGCAGATGTGGGGAGGTGGGGACATAGAGGCCGAGGGCTCCAGTAAGTCAGAGGATAATGGTTCTCATACTCTGGTACAGCTCAGAATCTCTTAGAGGATTTGTGGATGGCCTCACACACTCGTTAGGAAGTCTGTTGTCAAAAAGACTAAATATGACAAGTGTTTAGGGTGTGGAGACAAGAGAGCCTCTGTATACTGTTGGTGGGAATATAAATTAGCACAGCCATATGGAAAATAGCAGGGAGCCTCTCAAGGCATGAAACATAGAACCACCATATATTCCAGCAGTCCCACCTTAGGTATTTAGCCAAATTGAATTGAAATTAGGATGTTGAAGAGATATCTGCACTCTCATTCAATGCAGTATTCTTGAAAATAGCCAACATAGGGAAACAAAAGTATCCATCTGTGAATGGTTGGATAAATATATACTTACTTATTTATATATTTCTGCTGTCATATTCACACAGCACCAGCCCCTGTTTAACCTTTAAGAAAGAAATCCTGCTGTTCATAACATCAGTTAGACCAGAAGACATTATGTTAAATGCAATAAATCGGGCACAGAAAGACCTAACACTGCACGATTCTACTTACAAAGGTATGGAAAAGACTCAGTTTATAGGTGAAGAATAGAAGGGTGGCTGCCAGGAGTTAGGGAGAAGAAGAAATCAGGAGCTGTTGGTCCAAGGGTATGAAGTTTCGGTTAGGCAGGATAAACAACAAGATCTAATATACAGCACACTTTCATTGATAGCAAGTGAATAAGCACTCAGAGAAGAACAAAAATGTATTCCAAATGAAATCATATCATGATACCTTATACAGTATATACTCATTTATATATCCAGTGGTTATTAACACTGTATTACATACTTGCAATTCTCAGAGAGTAGATCTTACACAGTTTCACAAAAAAACTATGAGGTTCAACATATCAATACTTGATGAAAAATACCTGTTCCATGTTATGCCTAAGATGTTTGATATTCAGACAGATAGTGAGGTTAAGCTTAACAGCCTAGGTTGTATGATAATAACAATAAACTTATCTTCTGGGGGGTTAACAACCTAAGTTTGCAGACCAAAATTAGAGAAAAAGGAGGGCCGCAAGGAAAGCCAACATTTTGGCCCTAGCCTTCCAAGGTCAATTAAGACTCAGGACATGGGAGAACTTGTACTATAACGTCATGTAACTCAGTAGTGTCCCAAATTTTCTGATCAAGGAGATTATGGGGCCAAAGAGTGTGCCTAAAGATGATGTAGAGTGTGCCTAAAGAGAGTCACATGGAGAGAAAACATTTTCTCAGGCTTTCATATAGAGCACATTGACCAAGCAATGGCCGTGACTCATCCACATGGCTGACACTGACAAAGGTTCTACAATCTGAGGTACAGGATCTCAGGATAAATCCTGAGGGGATTTCACTGACCTTATCAGACCCAAAAGCTACAAATCTTGTTGCATAGGTCTTGCTTTATCTTGTTCTTAACCATCCAGCAGAAAAGTATAAAAACGAAATATAAGAAGTAAAGCCATGCTGTTATGTTGAGCTGTAGGGGACTCAGGTCAACAATTTCTGACATTGCCAGTCAAGCGGAAGACCCAATACTATTATGGACTACTGGACTCTTTTAGAATATTTTGCTGAGTTTGCACACCTATAATATTCAAATAACGGAACTAAACAAAAAAAGGGGATACAGATGAATGTCCATTTTGTATCCGTGTATTCAAAGTGGTTAGGATAGATATATAGTTACATTCTCTTAATGAATAGAGGGATTTGTTCTAATAGTGTTTGTAAACAGGATATCTTGTACAGCAATTAACCACTAGGAAGAATGTATGCAGTGTTAATTATTGAAACTGTCCTATCAATTTTGTTTGAAACTGTCTCATTGCTATTTGTTTCCCAATAAAATTATGGGAAAAAACTATGTGAGGTGATATGTTAATTATCCTTAATATTATTATCATTTCAGAAATGTTTTACTTCACAAATATGGATAATTCTTGTCAATTATAGCTCATTAAACCTGGAAAAAACTTGTTATATGAAGCCTAACAAAGGGCTTAATGATTATATCCAGTGTTTTTTCACACTAGTCCAAATTTGCCTGTGCTTGCGCATTCTCTCTCTCTCTCTCTCTCTCTCTCTCTCTCTCTCTCTCTCTCTCTCTCTCCCTCTCTCTCATATTTCACTATGTAGCTAAGTCTTCAACTCACTATGTAGCCCAGGCTGCCCTTGAACAGACTGATCCTCCTGCTTTAGCTTCCCACATTTTGGGATGACAGGTGTCTGCCAAAGTGCCTAGCAAATTTTCCTGTTCTTTCATTTATGTATTTGGTACAGGGTCTCACTACACAACGCAGACTCATAGTGATCCTCCTGTTTTCAGCCTCCCCAGCACTGGATTATACATATGTACTACCACACCCAGACTCATTCACCAGTTCAGCGTGCCCTGGGGGCAGGGCCAGTGAAGCATGCTGGATGGGGAATCAAACCCTGGTCTGTCTGCTTGCCAAAGCAGGCACTTAGTCCACTGAGCTATCTCGCTAGCCCATTTTTCCTGTTCTTAAATTTAAAAATTAAAAGGTGCGTAAATATCCCCATAATCAACACTTAGTATTACTAAATTTACTATTGCTATTTATTATGGTTTGTGTCTAGCTGTCCTCTCAAAGCCTTATGCAGTCATTTGGGTGGGCTTCTAGGGTTTGTGATTAATTAATGATCCAGTGCTGGAATGATGGGTGTGAATGCTACACCCACGGATAGTCTGAATGCTATACAAGGGAGGGAGAGAGGCTTGTTTTCTGCTGAAGCCACTACTGCTGCTACTGCTCCTTCCACTGCTCCTCCCCCCTTTTTTTTAATCTATGAAAGTCTCTAGTTTATTATCTTTCTTTATGGCTGAGTAGTTTTCCATTGTATATTTTATTTTATTTTTTTATTGAGAAATAAATATAAATGAGACAGTTTTATAGCTGATTAATAGGACAGTTTTGGTAATCAATACATTGTACATTATCTTCTTTTTTTTTATTCCCCCCTTTTTTTTTCATTGTTATCTTCTTAGTGGTTATCCATAGCACAAGAAGCAGACAGGATATTCTGTCCAAACACTGTTAGTACACTTCTTCTCATTGAATTAAGCGAAAGTAGCTGTAAACCTATCCTAACTATTTTGTATATATAAATACAAAATGATCTTTCCTTTGTATCCTTTTCTTTTTGTCCTGGCAGAGGTGAATATTCTATTGGAATCTAAATACTATAGGTGTTTGAATTCAACTAAACATCCTAACACTATCTAGCAGTCTATAATATTAGTGGGTTATCCTCAGAAGTTATTGACTTGAGCCTTTTACAGCTCATTGTATTAATATGGCTTTACTTTATATACCTTGTTTTTGTACTTTTCTGCTGGATGGTTAAGACCAAAATATAGCAAGACCTATATAACAAGAAATGTAACTTTTGTAT
This sequence comes from Octodon degus, assembly GCF_000260255.1. Lineage (NCBI taxonomy): Eukaryota > Metazoa > Chordata > Mammalia > Rodentia > Octodontidae > Octodon > Octodon degus. The sequence continues at coordinate 1,411,889 of NW_004524657.1, forward strand.
CTGATAAGGTCATCCAAGTACTCTCAGGATTTATCCTGTAGCCCTGTACCACCCTTTGTACATCCTTTTGTCAGTGTCAGACATGAGGATGAGTCACGGCCATTGCTTGACCAATGTGCTCTCTGTGAAAGCTTGAGAAATTTTTTTCCTTTCCATGTGACTCTCCCCAGGCTCACTTTAGATCATCAAACACATTCCTCTGTGGCTCCATAATCTTCTTGATCAGAAAATTTGGAGCACAACTGAGTTACATGTTGTTACAGTACAGGTTCTCCTGTGTCCTGAGTCTTCACTGACCTTGAAAGGTTAGGGCCAAAATGTTAGCTGACCTTGCAACCCTTCCTTTTCTCCAATTTTGACCTGCTAACTTAGGTTGTTAACCCTCCAGAAGAGAAGCTTATTATTAACCTGCAATATATGCAGTTCGGTTTACCCTATCTGTCTAAATATCAAACATTTTGGTATAACATGGAACAGGTATTTTCCATCATATATTGATATGTTGAACTTTGCTCCTCCCTTTTGCTCTTGCTGTTTTCTGCTGCCATGAACTGCTGTCCTCTGCCATGTGCCACTCTCTACCTTACAGCCAGTTGAGTATGGACTGAAACTTCCATAAACTGTAGCTAAACAAACTTTCCTTAATTCTGGGTGTCAGGTATTTTGACCCCACAGTGAGGGAAAAGTAACTAAGACATTATTCAGTAAGAAATTGGTAAATATCTTGCTCTTAATGATTGGCTAACATGTTCTGTTCAGGCCCATTTCAATAGCCTCTCAGCCAAAGGTTGTCTCCACCTCCGCAAGGACATAGCGCTGCTTTTTCAGGGTACCCTTAGCATGCATCAACAGCTTTGGAGGCTCATACCCTCTTTGCAGATAAGTTCTCCACTGCATCCACCTTCTCCAAGAGTACAGGTGTGACTATACAGTGACAAATTCCTCCTCCAGTGGGGTTCATTATGAGTCCAAAACCTTCCAGTCTTTTGGGGTTCTGATGGTGGCATATGTGTATGATTTTTACTTACTGATGAAATAGTAAGTGTTCTTGTTATTGCCATTTGAGAACCCTTTACTACAAAGACCTGGAAACCTCTTCTTAAGACTCCTTGAGAAGCAGTTTGATCTAGGGCTTCTGACATAATAAAGTGCTACTCTCTGCTTCACTCTGGATGTCACTAAAATGATAATGGCTGGTTTTCTGTGGGGTTATCCAGGCAGTAGAGGCTAAGTATGCTTGGGGTCATGAACTAGCATTCAACAAGCACATCATAGCTACCAAAGCCTGTTCAGTATGGGAACAACCAAACCCTGCACCATCTGGTGAAGCTGAAGACTCTACTTTCCAATAAGGTCACATTTTGAGGCTCTGGATGGTTGTGGACTTCTGGAGGACACTATTTTCTGAATATAATATTTGGGTTTTTATTACGTTTATTGAGAAACAAATACCAATGAAAGTTTCAAAACAGGTTAGTAGGACAGTTACAATAATTCACACATTGCATATTGTTGTCTTTGTAGTAGTTATTCATAGTAGAAGATGCAGACATGATATCCTGTCCAAACACTATTAGTACAAGTCTTTCCTCTCATTGCCTGACTATTTTGTATATACTGATACAAAATGGTCCTTTTGTATCCCCTTTTTTGTTTAGTTTTGTCAGAGATGGGTATTCCATTGCCATTTAAATATTGTAGGTGAGTGAATTCAACAAAATAATTCAATATAGTCCAGTAGTCCATAATACTAGTGGGTTATCCATGGGACTGGTAATGTCAGAAGTTGTTAAAACTTGAACCCTTTACAGCTAGCATATTAATATGGCTTTACTTTTTATACTTTGTTTTTATACTTTTGTGCTAGATGGTTAAGACCAAGATAAAGCAAGACCTATATAACAAGAAATGTAACTTCTGTGTCTGACAAGGTCAGTCAAATCCCCTCAGGATTTACCCTGAAACCCTGTACCACATTTTTTAGATCTTTTGTCAGTGTCAGCCATGTGGATGAGCCACGGTCATTGCTTGACCAACTTGCTCTCTGTGAAAGCTTGAGAGAATGTTTTCTCTCCCTGTGACTCTCCTTAGGCAAACTGTACATCATCAGTCGCTTTCTTCTGTGGCCCCATAATCTCCTTGATCAGAAAATTTAGGACACCACCGAGTTACAGGATGTTACAGTAGCCTGTAACAACAGCCCCTCAGCCAAAGGTTGTCTCCACCTCTGCGGAGACATAGCACTGCTTTTCCACAGTATGCTTAGCATGCCTCAACAGCTTTATATTTAAGTGGATGCCACTTGAAGATATACTCATAAGTATAAGGATAACAGGTTCTCTTCTGTCCTGAGTCCTCATTGATCTTGAAAGGATAGGGTCAAAATGTTGTCTGTTCTTGTAGCCCTTCTTTTTCTCTAACTTTTGGTCTAGAAACTTAAGTTGTTAACCCTCCAGAAGAGATGCTTAATGATATTTTTACCCTATAACATAGGCAGTTGAGCTTAACCTTATTATCTTCTATCAAACATTTTAGACATAACATGGAACAGGTATTTTCTATCAAGCATTGTTGTTAAGCTTTAAATTCCTACAGAATGTAAAGAAAAAAATAATAAAATATATAAAAATAAGAATAAACAATTACATATTTTTACACAGATATTTAGAAATCTAACCATGTACAGCATTGTATCAGGACAGTCCTATGACATCTTTTTTCTTGTCTCTTGTTTTCATTATTACCCCCCTCTTTTAAAACAAACATTTGCTTGAGTGACAGTATGGCAGTAATTGGTATGACATGACACACAGTACATATTCAGGAGACCAGAATGACAAGTATTCCACGCATGATCCTACTATTACACATTGCTATCTTCAGTGCAGTTGCTTAGTTCAAAAGTATCAGCATATATAGTCAGGATGAGAATCCTACCAATTAACTGCTAGTTTCAAAAACCTGCTGAAGATTCTCAGGATCATTGTCTTAACCATCTTGTGCATATAAATGTATGGTTTTGCCCCTGTCATGTTTTTCCTAGCCTTTCTCCTTGCCCTCTCTTTATTGTTTAATCCTTAAGTTCTTGCTTTCCTTGTAATTGTCTTATACCTTTCTATTTTTATTTCTTCTTTTGAGTTTTTACACTAGGAAGACTATACAATATTTACATATGTGGGTCTGGTTTATTTCACTTATGAGTATATCTTCAAGTGGCATCCACTTAAATATAAGGGTTTCGAGTTTATCATTCTTTATAGCTGAGTAATACTCCATTGTATAAAAATACATCTTTTTCATCCATTCCTGAGTACAATATTTGTATGCCTTGAGATCCAGTCCATCTGCAGGCATGGTATAATTTAAAATCTGTAGGCATGGTATAACTTAAAATACTTCTTTATCAAGGCTGGAGAGATAACTCAGCAGTCTAAGTGCCTGCCTGGAAAGCACAAGGAACTGGATTCAATCCTCAGTACTGTGTGCCGTGCCAGCCCCAGAACTCTGGGCACACCGTGCAATTCACTGGAACCAGGATTGGTGGCGCATGCCTGTAATCCCAGCACTGGGGAGGCTGAGACAGGAGGATCACTATGAGTCTGAGCTGCATAGCAAGACTCTGTACCAAATAAGTAAATGAGTAAGAGATTAAAAAAATTTTAAATACTTCATCATCCTTTTAAAGTTCAGGGAATCAGAAGTGATGAGTCATCTTTTATTATTGATGCTACAATGTATATCTTGTCTATTCTTTGTTAGTTGGCTAGAGGTCTATAGGTTTTATCAATCTTTTTTTTATTTAATCAATCTGTTTTGAACAATCAGCTTTTGCTGATTGTTGCATTGATTTTCTTTTGTTTCTCTGTGTTCTCAATTTAATTGATTTGGCTTTTTATTTTTTGTGCTTGCTTTGGATCTGAAATGTCTTTTATTTTCCTAGGATTGATACCCAGATTATTGATTTTAGATTTTTCTTCTTTTCTTATGTATATACTTAATGCTTTTCATATCATTATGAGCTGTGATCAAAACTACAGTAAATGCATTGCTGAAAGATAAGCTCATAAAAACATGATGGGGAATGCACCAACAGAGAGACAGTGAATGCACCAACAAAACGACAACCACCTAAAAACATGACAGTGTATCCTTATCCACCTTATTCCCCAGATCTGGCACAGTGCAACTTTTGGCTCTTCCCCAAAGTCAAAATGACCATAAAAGGCAAAAGTTTTGCATCCGTTGAGGACATTGAGGCAACCATAATAGTGCAACTAAAGACACTCACTACCAGAATTACTTTGAAAGTGGCAATAAGAATGGGATAAGTGTGTTCAAAGCAAGAATGAATTATTTTTAAGAGTATTAATGGTAATATGTCCTTTCTTGTAATAAATTTTTAAAAATTTAAACATTCACTATATTTTCCAATCACATCTGTACTTTTCATGACTTATTCTTTTAAGGGGTTGGTACTAGGGATTGAACCTAGAACCTTCACACTGAACAACATCACCAGCTCTTTTTTAAGACAGGGTCTTAATAAATTGCTATGTTGTCCAGCCTAGGCTCGAACTTACGATCTTCTTGACTCAGTTCTCCAGAATAGAGATTCTAGGCATGTGAAACCATACCCTGCTTCTTCTAAAGTTATTGAGGCTAATCCAAAAAGGCTATTAAATACTCCCTTTTTCCAACTATGTGTCTATATAAGGTTGAATTATTTTTCATAAATTCAGTGAGGGTGGTATAACAGTTTGAATGCAGAAGCATATAAGAGAATCTAGGTATGCTCTATTAAAGAGATTTGCAAAAATGTAAAACAATGGCACTCTTGTCACATTTCTGTCTTGTATTAGAAAATGTAATTGTTTTCATTAAAGCATATTTTCTATTCTTTAAAAATTTATTCAGACTAATTTTATGTTAAAGAATGTGTCTGTTCTTCCTTGACACATATTCCAGAAACCTAAGGATTTCCTTAGAGCTTCCTGTAACAGTGTTTCACTGTTCTGAGAATATGATGGAGCCCACTGACGTACTCCCCAGAACATGAAGTTCATATATAAACAAATCCATAAAATACTTGTGAGCTAGATTAGGCAGTATGAAGAGAAAATGAAGAATGCCAGTTTCTTCCCTTTATGCTTATAAAACTTTTGAATGCATTTCAAAGGGGGAAGGTAGGGGCTCTAGAACCCCACAGGATAAGGGAAATTATGAGCCAGCCATTTATCCTGGCAAAATCCCTTTTATCAATTAATCTACATTAGTTACAGAAGTAGTTATGGTCAGATAGATGGCTAGTGAAAGTTACCATCTCATTACAAAGGCCATGAAAACCTAGTTAAGATTAGAAAATTGATGAGGTAGTCAGTGATTAGAATGATGCTCAAACAGTCAGATACCAAGTTGAAGTGAGACCCCAAAGAGAAGGCTCATTATTGTCTAGTCATTCAGAGTGGGAACATTTGCTCCAATATAGGATTCCTCAATATCCCCAAATCATAGCAGTCTGAAAACAGTTCTAAACAAATGGAGGGAAAAACCTAAAGGTACTTGGCCTTCCACTCGAGGCCTCTTTGCTGGAACAAAACCAGTAATGAAAGACTAGAGAGGCAAAACAAGGGCCGAGATAGCTATCCCCATAGGGACACTGGGACTGTGGCTAGGGAAGGGGAGAAAGCATTATCAGCCTGAGCCCCCTATCCCTCCACACTTTCCTGATTAATGTAAGTTCTTATAAAAGCCTATACCTGGCACCACTAAGCTGTCTGCTTCTGGCTCAGATACTTCCTCCAAACCTAAACTTGTTTCCTTTGATATAAACTCTCTGAAATATAGTTTTTGGCATTAGGGATTCAACTCAGGGAGACCAATGTACTTCCCCTACCCTTTAAAAAAAGTTGTTGGTTTTTTTTTTTAAATCTTGAGACAGAGCCTTGCTAAGTTGTTGCAGTAGCCTTGAACTTGTGATCTTCTGCCTCAACCTCCTAAGTCATAAATTATGTTTTGCTAAAAGCTTTTACTAAAATCAAACACTTGTAAGATTTTATTCTTGGGGCTGGGGAGATGGCCCAGTGGAATAAGTGCTTGCCTGGCAAGCGCAGGGGCCTGAGTTCAATCCCCACTTCCACCAGAAAAAAACTGAATTTGAGGACAGTTGAGTGTGCTCTCTGGCTACGGATTTCAAAAACTAGCCCTCCAAAAAAAAAAAAAAAAGATTTTATTCTCTTACCTGTGGTTCAGTAAGATAACAAAATTCTGGTAAAAGATTTTCTACATCTTTTGTAATCTTTATATTTCTTGATTCTGATTTCTCTAATTAAAATGAGTTCGAGTTATAGATGAGGCTTCTAAATATTTAGGACACAGAGGAGTTTCTAATCTTGGGTGACTATAGCAACATATAGTGAGCTCTGACCTCTCCATGGAAAACATCCCCACTCTTATCAAAACAGAGAACACAAAGGGTTGCCATGGAGACCATTATGTTTCAGACCTAGAACTGAATCACATCACTGGCCAAATCTTATTCACATGGGTGAATCTAGACTTAACAGAGGCTTTAAAATAGAGATTACCTATACACCAGATCAGAAAAAGAAACATACTGGTAAACACAATGTCAATGTTTCTCTCCATGTGAGTTCTTTGCTATAAATTCATAGCTGACCTCTGGTGGAAGAATTTCCCACATTTACTACATCTATAGGGTTTCTTCATTGGATATACTTTCCACCACATCAGAGGCTCTTAATTGGGATAGGAAGGTTTGACATCACCGTTTTTAGTATTTCCCTTCTCTCTGTGTTCTTTGATGTGTGGAAATGGTTTATACCAGGTCTTCTTGCATTCACTAACTACATAGTGTTTCTCCCAAGTGAACTGATTAATGAGGTATAAGCTATCACAGAAGGATTTCCCACATCCATTCCATTGTTGACATGCTCTTTCCTGATGTTCACTGAGAGAAGACCAGAGTGCAAGATGGCAATACGTTGGTTCAGTTTGTGAAGAGAAGGGGATCTTAGAAGCAGTGAGTTCTGTGTCGACAGCAGTCCAACACATGCACATCTCCTGACATCTCAATGTAAATAACTTTTGTAGCCAAGGTCAATACTGGTCATTGAAAATAACTTATATAACTAAGTTTACTACTGCATATAGCCAGTCTCAATCACTGTGTCAGCTCGCCCCAGGGGCAGGACCTGCACAGCACACAGGGAATGGAATCCCCACCCCTGCATCTGCTTAAGCAGGTGCTTTAATCTGCTGAGCTATCTGGCTGGCCCTCTCCCCTGGGTGTATTCACTAGTGTACAGTAAGTTTTGATTCCTGATCAAATGGTTTCTCATACTTATAAATAGGTTTTTTCTCTCTGTGTGAGATCTCTGATGTACTCAAGTCTTTTGGGAGAAAGATTTTCCACATTCACTACACTTGTAAGTCTTCTCTCCTGTGTGTTTTCTTTGATGTTGACATAGTGCTGAGTTGTGGTGGAAGGTTTTCTTACCTTTAGAATATTTGTGTGATTGCACTCCTGTTTGAATTCTTTAACATAAAGCCAGGGCAAGATGATGGTAAAAAGATTTCTCATCTTCAGTGCATTCATCAGGCCTTGTGTTCTCTGCTGTATTGTGAAGTTGGTCTTCAGAGAAGTTTCTCATACATACTGTCCTGGTGGCATTTCCTTCCTAGGTTAATTCCATGGTATTTTCCTCAGAGGACTCATTTACCACTCAAGCTTTCTTACATTCATTAAATCTGTAGGGATTCTCCCTTGGTTTTGTTTGTTTGTTTGTTTTTTGTTGTTGTTAAAACAACTCAGGAAAATAAGATTCCGGTTTATTGTTGGACAATATTGTTTCACACATACATCAAACAGGCCAATAAATAAACAGCAACTTCATAGACAAAAAAAGGAAAAAAAGAAACCTTTTATCTTTGGCTTTTTTAACCATCTCATACAAACCTACTTACAGTACAGCTAAGTACATACACACAAAAAAGTTACTGTAATGCTTGGAATAAGATTTTTTTGTTGGTGGTGTTTTTTTTTTTTTCAAGGTTTTTTTTCTCCTTTGAGATTACAGTGAACATGGTCACACCACAAGTAGAGGGGGGTGGCAGGGAGATGGCTCAGTAGAATAAGCACTTCCCTGGCAAGCACAGGGGCCTGAGTTCAATTCCTGGTTCTGTGGATCATCAAAACTGGCTGACTCCTAACAACATGTACAAAAATAAAAAATACAAATTTTCCTTTTTAAAGTACTTTTAAGAAAAAAAGCAGGGCTTTGGAAGTTTTGGTTTTTTCCTCCCTGTTGCAAATTTGCGTGTGGTTTTGGTGGCGTGGTGGTGCAGAGTTGTGTCTGCTGGTGGCGCTTCTGCGACCTGTGAACACCTCTCTACTAGAAAGTGACCAACGTTTAGATTCTGAGACGGGAAGTGGAGGGTGAATAGGTCACGGTGGCCTTTTTTTT
>NW_004524657.1:1420471-1437867 GCF_000260255.1 Octodon degus
ATTCTGAGACGGGAAGTGGAGGGTGAATAGGTCACGGCTCTGTTTTTTTTTTTTTTTTTTTTTTTAGCTAACTTTTCCTTTTTTTGCTATCTGTTCATTCTCATCAGTCTTCTGCTTCTTGGTATCCACGTCGTCGTCCTCAGCTACCCGGTTGCCTATAGCTGCCTCTTCTCCTCCTCCTCGTCTCCGTCCTCTTCCTCACCATCGCCTTCTTCCTCCTCCTCCTCGCCTACCTCGTTGTCGGCCTCCTGCTCGCCATTCTCTTTAGCGTTCCCATTGGCGGGGGCGTCTCTGCTGTTCTCCGTCTCCTCCATGACCTCCTTCTTCTCCTTCAAGTCCTTGGTGGTGATCTCGGAGCTGGTGTCCACGGCAGCGTCTGACATGGTGGGGCACGCTGGTGGTTCGGTGCAGCGGGTGAAAAAGCGAGAGTTCCAGGACTCTGGTGAGACAGCTGCAATACACCGCAGAGGCGCTCTGCAGAGGTGGCTGCAGCGAGCAGGAAGCCGGTCCGGGAACAGGGCAAAGATGGCTTTTCAGAGAGGCCAGTGGGGCAATCCCTTGATTTTATTGTGTAATGAAGCATAAGGTTTGACTTACCCTTAAAGATTTTCTTACCTTCACTATAACCACAGAACTTTTATCTTGGGTACGTTTCCTCATGTAAAAACAGTATTCTTTGGTCTCTGCCATGCCATCCACTTGTCATATGAGATAAATACTATTAATTTATGTGACTATGGTTTCAGACTATCTGGATAAAAATACTAATGAATAAATATTTTCTATTTCCTTTACTTTTCTTTTTTCCTTGGAGATACTGGTACCAAATGCAGGAACTTTGCACTGAGCTACCTCATCAGCCCTTTACAATGCTTATCTTTCCAGGTGTGATATCACATGTTTGTGGGAGGCTGAGGAAGGAGGACTGCAAGATGAAGTCAGTGTGGGAAATTTAGCAACACCTGAAATGTAAAATTTAAGGAGGTAGGGTACTGAGGAGGTTTAGTGTAAAGGCCCAGGGTTCATTTCCCAGTACCACAAGAAAAAAAAAAAAAAAGAATAAAATTTTTATCTTAAGATATGGTTTTAGGGCCAGTGAGATAGCTCAGCAAACTAAGTGCATGCTTAGGTAAGTGTAGGGATGGGCTTTGATCCTTGGCACCACATGACTCGCCAGCCATGGAGCCTGGGTGTGGTGGTGGTGCATGCCTGTAATCCTAGTGCTGGGAGGCTTCAAAATGAGAATCACTATGAATCTGAGGTGCGTAGTAAGACCTTGCAGAAAATGCATTAAAAAAAAAAAAAAAAAAAAGGACAGGATTTCACTACACTATTCCAGACATCTCTAGAGAATTTTGTATCACAAAAATCAGCTTCTTATCTCTCTCTCCTGCTGATATGTGATATGTAAGTTCCACAAGATCAAGAACTTATTTGTTTTTCTTTTCTCTCCTAAGCTAATTTTTTTCTTTCCTTTTTTTTTTTGGGGGGGGTACTAGGTGTCAAACCTGAAACCTTGTGCTTGCTAGGCAGGTGTTTATGCCATGGAGCTATCTACCTAGCTAATTTCATTTTTTAAAATTGTTTATTGGTACATTTTAGGTATAATGATATTATAAGCAATTTATACCTGTATATGATATAACTTGATTCTTTCAACCCATCTTATTTGCAAAAGCTTTGTTTCTATTTTTTCTTCTGTTCTCATCTTTTCCCTTCCTTCCTTCCCCTCTCCCTCTTCCTTAGTTCCCCTTCTTATTTGAACATTTTTTTCTATTTCACAATATCCATTATATATCTTGATCCTTATTTACACTTCCATTTTCTTACGCCAAAGAAATATGTCTGATTTATTTCACTTAAGAGTATAGTTATAAAGTTCAACATACCAATACTTGATGAAAAATACCTGTTCCATATTATGCCTAAGATGTTTGATATGCAGACAGATAGTGAGGTTAAGCTTAACAGCCTAAGTTGTATGGTAATAACAATAAGCTTGTCTTCTGGATGGTTAACAACCTAAGTTTGCAGACCAAAATTAGAGAAAAAAGAGGGCCGCAAGGAAAGCCAACATTTTGGTCCTAGCCTTCTAAGGTCAATTAAGACTCATGACATATGAGAACTTGTACTCTAATGTCATGTAACTCAGTAATGTCCCAAATTTTCTGATCAAGGAGATTATGGGGCCAAAGAGGAAAGTGATCGATGATGTAGAGTGTGCCTAAGGAGAGTCACATGGAGAGAAAACATTCTCTCAGGCTTTCACAGAGAGCACACTGGCCAAGCAATGGCTGTGACTCATCCACATGGCTGCACTGATAAAGGTTCTACAATCTGAGGTACAGGATCTCAGGATAAATCCTGAGGGGATTTCACGGAGCTTATCAGACCCAAAAGCTACAACTCTTGTTGCATAGGTCCTGTTTTACCTTGGCCTTAACCATCCAGCAGAAAAGTACAAAAACAAAATATAAGAAGCAAAGCCATGCTGTTATGTTGAGCTGTAGGGGACTCAGGTCAACAATTTCTGACATTGCCAGTCAAGCTGAAGACCCAATACTATTATGGGCTACTGAACTTTTTTAGAATATTTTGCTGAGTTTGCACACCTATAATATTCAAATAATGGAATTAAACAAAAAAAGGGGATACAGATGAATGTCCCTTTTGTATCTGTGTATTCAAAGTGGTTAGGATAGATATATAGTTACATTCTCTTAATGAATAGAGTGATTTGTTCTAATGGTGTTTGTAAGTAGGATATCATGTCCGCATCTTGTACAGCAATTAACCACTAGGAAGAATGTATGCAATGTGTTAATTATTGAAACTATCCGGGGCCGGGGAGATGGCTCAGTAGGATAAGCGCTTGACTGGCAAACGTAAGAATCTGAGTTCAATCCCCGGTTCCGCAAAAAAAAAAAAATCCCTCACCCCCAAGAAAGCTTCCTGTGATTTCTCAGGGCGGTAAATCCCCTAATTAAAAAAAAAAAAAAAAAAAAAGTGGCCCTTTAAAAAAAAAAAAAGAAAAAGGCAGCAGATAGTTTCTTCTAGACAGTTCACAGATCTGATCCATCCTGGGGCAGCATCAACCATGCCCTGTGCCACCTCCTGGGCCAGATGGAGGGAGGGGTGACCTTCATTACACTGGGGTGCGAGTGAAATGGTGGGAAAAGAGTGGAGCCGCTTACTGCATCCCCCCCCCCAGCATTTCTCTTCTCAAAATACCTTCATTTTTATATTGTGGATGAGACAAGATAGGTTAAATTACTTATCCAAGGTCACACATGTAGGAATTGATGAAGATGTGCACCTGTGTCTGGGTCTGATTGATTTTCAAGTTCTTTTTCCATTTCTGTACTCATAACATTTTCTTGAACTTAACTGTAGGTAGTTGTTTATGTGTTATGAGAATAAAGACCATTTAAAAGTAAGGGTTGTAAGACTGCCCTTTTGAATGTACTTAAAGAAAGAGACCCATCTTAGTTGCATTTCTTGTCATTGAGACAATATACCCAACACCCAAAGTTAGAGGGGTAAAGCTTTACTTGGCTCACAGTTTGTGGATTCTGTTCATAGTCTGCTGTCTCGAAGGTAGCATGGTGTGGCCTCATAGAAGAGAAGCCTTCATGGTGGGCAGAAGGCAGCAAAGCTACAAGGGGCCTTCTCAGCATCTTTCTGCTCCTTCTATCTTGTATCAAAGGCTGCTGAGACAAGGGCAGTGTCAAATCAATCAGTAGACCACTGTAGTGATCACTGTTGTAGTGACCACTTTAGTGGTTAATACATTGTGTCAACTTGACTGGATGACTACAGGGGCATTCAGGCTGGTGGGGGTCCCATCCTGGGGCACAATTGGTTCTGCCCTAGGACGCAAGGGGCCATCCTGGGGCGTGGGATTTGTTCCTCCCTACAGCAGACCAGGGCCCGTCCTGGGGTGTGATTCATTCTGCCCTAGAACACAATGGACCCGCCCCAGAGTGACTCAGCACAAAGAGACCATATAAAGGGACTGAGGAACATTCGAAGTCCCACTTTGTCTGAGGAACTTCAGTCTTCACATTTGGCTTGGACTTCATTACCTGGCTTGCAGGGCAGACTCTTCGGCCTCCGGCTTGGATCCTTCACCTTCCATTGCAGACTCTTCAACGTCCACCGCATACTCTTCGATCTTCTGTCACAGATCCATTAGGTGATGAATTGAGACTTGCACGGAGCACTGCAGTGAGCTTCAGACCTTGTGACTGAATTACTTCCTCATCTGACTCTGTGGCTGACTGTCATAAGCCAATCTTGTAATTCCTTATACATTGTATATCTTGTGTTAATATTTGTTCCTTATATCTGTCCCTCTAAGTAAAACCCTGACCAATACAATCACCAAAAAAAAAAAAAAAAAAAGAAACTATCCTACCAATTTGATTTGAAACTGTTTCATTGCTATTTGTTTATCAATAAAACTATGGGAAAAAAGTAACAAAAATAAAAAATAAAAAGAGTATAGTTATAGGGGCCAGGGAGATGGCTCAGTGGAATAAGTGCTTCCCTGGCAAGCACAAGGGCCTGAGTTCAATCCCTGGTTCCGAGAAAAAAAAAGTATAATTATAAGGTGCATCCATTTTCTTAGAAATGTCTCATATATATTGCTCTTTATGACAGACTAGTATTCCACTGTTAAAACACACACATACACACACACACACACACACACACACACATCTTCTTTATCCATTAATCAGTTGATGGGCATTTGGGCTGTTTCCAATTCTTACCTATTACACACTGTGCTACTATAAACATGTGTATGCATATATCACTGTGGTATGAATCAGGTGGAAGCTCTAGTCCCAAGTTTTATGAGTTATTTCCACACTGATTTCTACACTTGTTGCACCAGTCTATTCTCCAACAAACAGTGAAGAAGGCTCACTTTTTCCCCACAGCTCCTCCAGCATTTGTTATTGGTTGACTACTTGAAGCTAGCCATTCTTTCTAGGGTGAGGAGGAATATCAGTGTTGCTTCAATTTGTGTTTCTCAAATAACCAGTGATGTTGAAATTTTGTCTTTTTTTTTCTACTTTTTTATCTGAGAAATGTCTATTCACTTCAGATGCCCATTTTTGTACTAAGTCATTGAATTTGAGGTATCTATCTTTTGGGGTTCTTTATATATTATAGATAATAGTCCTTTGTCTAAGGAATAGCTGGCAAACATTTTTTCCCACTCTGTGGGTTGTCTCTTCACTCTGTTGATGGTTTATATTGCTGTGCAAAAGCTAATAAGATGAGGTCCCAGCTGTTGATTGTTTATGATAGTTCCTGTATGACTGGAACTATTTTATTCACAGTCGTTCCCTACTTCAATGTCTTCAAGAGTTTTACCTATTCTTGATTTAATATTTACATCTTTATCCATCTTTATTTTAGAATAGTTCATGGTAAAATATAAATGTCTGATTTTAATTTCCAGCATGTATAAAGCCAGTTTTACAAGCATCATTTATTAAAGAGGCTATCTTTCTTCCAGTGAAAGTATTGGCTTCTTCCTTAAAGATAAGGTGGCTAAATATGTCTGGAGTTGTTTCTGGATCTTTTCACCTGTTCCATTGATTCTCATGTCTTCTTTTTTTCAAGGGCTTTATTTTATCCATTGCTATATTTCTGTCACTTAGGATATGACTGGTAGAGAGCAAGAGATCTGTTAATAATGGTTAAATGAATAAATATGTGAATAATTTCCTGGAAACAAAATAAATCTTTGACCTTGAAGGGAATGTAGGTAACCAAGGATGCTAAAGGGCAGAAGACTAACAAAGGTCAAATACCTATTATGAGAAGGGCAGGTATGAAATTCATCGTTCAAGTAATAGAAAAATATTTTTAAATTATGCAGAAAGAACATTTATGTGTGAGAGTGATGCCCATTGGTGAATCTAGTTATCTGAGTCAGGCATGCTAACAATCCTTAGTTACTTCCAAACAGACTCTAATTGTTGAAAAGAGTCTCAAAAAATGTTTCAAGGATGTCTAAACTCCCCACCTGGTTCCTCATTTCCCTGGGTTACTTGTGTAACAATGGCTTGCAAATTCTTTAATATCCATGGTATATCCTGTTCCAATTTGAAGAGCCACTTAGATTTGAGAATGCAAAGCCTTGATAAGAGAAAATGATACCAGACTTAGAAAAAGTTACCTAGCTTCAGGAAGAAATGATATAACAACAACAACAACAAAGGTCAGATCCAGCCTTAGTACATATTTGCACAATAAAGTCATTCATTTAATTATTTCCAGTGGGGGGATAAAAACAACCTATCCAAACCTAAATATCATTAAACTATACAAAAGATCCACATGTGTTGGTGACTAAGATAAGAAATACTTGATACTGGTCTTCAGAGAAGCTCTGCTTTCTCAGTGAGACAAAGATGCTGTAATTTTCCAGCATCATGTCCCTGTACAGGTTCCTCTGAGCAGGTTCCATTTTTCTGTAGAGAGCTGCGCACAGCCGCGCCCCAAAGATGGCGCTGGCTTCCGCTTCCCACCCCCTGCGAGTGAGTGCTCTATGTCAGTCAACAACTCCATATAAGGCTGGGACCAAGGCCCATGGTCTGCTTCCGCATACCTGGACCTATGGGCAGCGCTCACGTGGCACTCCGGGATAGGCTGCAAAAGGGGATATATGCCGTAGGAAAGCCCGGAAGAGAGAGAAGAGCTTGGAATTAGAGGTCCTGAATAAACTGCTGCAAGAAGAGCTGGTTGTTGCGTCTTCCTTGCTGGCGAGGTCGTGCGCAACATTTTTCCTCACTCCTCCCAGGGGAACTTCATAATCATATCTTTAAGGAAACTGACCTTTGTAAAAGCACACATCTGATCAATCTGAAGTGTTCAAAATCACAGTCAATGGCAGAGAAAAGACATTTAGGAAATAATTCTTTGCCATGTCCACTGCTTGGTTTATCAGAAAAAGTTTATACAGAATGTTCACCATAGTCTCTTTTTTGTGTTTCATAGCAGAAAGAAAAACAGTAAAAATATTCAATGAATTTAATTCTGTATAGTATACTGCTACACATGCATGTATAGAATATGCACAAAACTCTCCTCACTCTGGTGAATATGAAAATACAAAAATACTCTCTCTACTTTAAAACTGGTATGGCTGCAACGTAAATTACTGAATAGAATGAAGTTTGGGTTTTAATAATATAAAATGCTCTGGTTGGGGCTGGTGAGATGGCTCAGTGGTCTAAAGCACCTACTTAGAACAAGCTTAGCAAAGTACAAGGACCGCGGTTCAATCCCCCAGCACCACATGCCAACCAGGCCCGCCCCCTGGTGGGCTGAGCTGCCCCCCCCCACATAAATAAATAAAAAATTTTAAAAAATGCTCTGGTATGTTCAGGAAACAAATTACTTGGTTATTTTGGGAATCCCTTTAGCTAAATAACCTCCAACGTATTTGATGATTCACCTTGCTAAGAAAAGCTCTTAAGCATCCACAAATTTGTGACAGCATATAAGTATATGTTATGGTTTGTGCCTAGGTGTCCCCCAAGGCCTTATGCAGTTATAGTGCTGACTTCTAGAGTTGATTAATTCCTGATCCAGTGCTAGGATTGTGGGTGTGAATGCTGCTGGGATTATGGGTGTGAGCACTACACCCAGCCTGTGCTGGATAGCCCTAATGCAACATAAGGGAGAAATACTTGCTACCTGTGGCCATTGCTGCTGCTGCACCTCCCTTTTTGTTCTTGTTTTGCTATATTCTGCCGCCATGAACTACTGCCCTCTGCTATGTGCCACTCTGCCTCAGAGCCAGCTGAGTATGGATTGAAACCTCCACAGACTGTGAGCTAAATAAACTTTTCCTTCCTTCATTTTGTGTATTGGGTATTTTGTCTGAGTAACAAGAGAAGAGTAACTGAGATAGTATACATAAATGTGTATGTATATTCAGGCCATCTATGCCTTACATAATTCTGATATGCAGGAATTTCATTTACCAAAATGTTTCTGAATACCACCAGTCCCCCCAACAATGATAGCTAGCATGTTCAACACCTGGAGTTTAATCTGCATCAGCCCCAAAATCCAGAGGATGTAATCTATCAAGAAAAACTATAGGATAAGGATTATAATGAGTCAGACTTGAACATCTAAGGAAAAGATAGGATAAAAAAACAACAGAAAGATAATATGAAGCAGAAGAATATATCAATAGAGAGCTGAGTTTACACATTGTCTTTCTGCCCTCTATGTTCAATAAATAACAACTAAAGTAAAAAAATTATAGACAACATTCATTCAAGCTTGTTAACATATTGTTAACTTTATCAGTTTCATGAACACAAAGGCTGTTTTTTAGACTTCAGGCCAGGAAGTTTTTGTTTCATGCAGAATTATTTATTCTTATGGTCAAATATTTTGTTTTTGCACAGGACATCAGAGATAAAGATGGATAGTACCATAAACAGTTATATAAGGTGTGTTATACCCATATACTAAGATAAACCAGGCATGGTGGTACACACCTGTAATCTCAGCACTCAGGACAGTGAAGTAGGAGGTGCACCATGAGTTCAAGACCTGCTTGGGCTACACAGTGAATTCAAGACCAGCCTAAACTACATGTGAGATCCTGTTTCAAAAAATAAAAATTCCAATAAATAAATAACTAAACAAACACTAATATAAAACTATGACTATTTTCATGATTAGCACATTCACTTTGCCTTGCTTTAAACCTGTTAATGTTATACATTCCTCAATACTCTTTACTATTTTAATCTTATCATTTTACACAATGGAAAACAATGACAAATGAATAAACAACTCATCAGAGGTTCTTTGTTGTTGTTATTCTTGGAAAAGTATGGGAAATATTGAATGGATCATTATAGGAGAAGAAAACAGGACCCGCAAGACCTGACCTACTATGGGCCTGTGAGATTCAGTTTTTTATAAAACTCTGCCTGTCAGGTGATTAAGTGTCCCAAAGCAAACATGTCTTGGTCCTTAAAATAGGACAGCAAGAACTATGTTAAGTGAGAATTCAATACGTGACCCCTGATAAGATTTTGACAGAATTTGGCTGTGTAATTATTCACTGGATTCATTTCCCAATGATACATTTTTTTTTTACAACTAGAACCAGTACAGAACTAATTCAAAAATTACATTAGAAGACAAGTTGTTAGCTTTCACCATAAATGTTATAGGAAAAATATTCAAGTTTATTTACACTTGTTCTGCATTGCTTATGCTTAGAGAAATTACTCTTCAAAGAAGAACTGAAGTTGGGCAAGTGAGATAGCTCAGCAGACTAAGCACCTGCTATACAAACACAGGGAACAGAGTTGGATCCTTGGCACCACAGGGTGCTCTGGTGCTGTGCCTGGGCTCTCTCCCTGCAGACCATGTCCACATCAACCTCCAAGGAATGACTGTTTCCATGCTGACTCCCTTCTGTCCCTCTAGTCCCTACTCAGCCATCCTCCCTGAAATGTGGCCCACACCTTTCACCATCAGGGAGAGGCCTTCTGAATGTGATATCAGCAGAACGTCACTTATTCTGAGCAGGATGAAGAATTACCTCAGACTCTCTCCTTTGTATCAGTTTCTTGCCTTTGATTTGTGATACTGAGATGTTTGAGAACTAAGGGGTGATCTTCAGCATGGGATTCCTGTTTTGGGGCCCTCCTTGAGAAGAACAGCTTTATTTCAAAGAAGCTGGAATCAGTAATTTTAGAGCTTCTCTCAGGCCACCACCTCAGAGAACTCACTTGTCTAACATGTATGTGAAAGAACTGTTACCATCACTTGTGTTTGTGAACACTCTATAGTTAGTAAAACCACTAATGAAAAGCATGAACTGCCTCTTGGTTGTGCACAATGTATATAAGGAAGGTGTACCTGAGGCCATTTTATCACTAAGATCTGTTACTGAAGAGATTTAACTGTTTCATTATTTTTTTTTTTTCTGTATTTTAGGGAAGGGTTGACAGGGTGTTTAGGATCTTGCTACTAGATCGGACTCGTAGTGATTCTCCTGTTTACAGCCTCCCAAGTGCTGGGATTACAGGCGCACGCCACCATGCCCAGTCTCAATTGCCATCTCAGCATGCCCCAGGGGTGGAGCCAGCACAGCAGGCCCGGGGATCGAACCCCAGGTTCCCGCACCTGCTTGCAGGTGCTTTAATCCACTGAGCTATTTGGCTGGCCCTGTTTTATTATTTTGTGATCTCTGGTAAAGACTAGAAGCACTGTGAGATCGTCTTATTTTTTTCTTTCATACTTTTATTAGTACAAGCATATAGAGCACTATGATATTCATTTTGGGAAGTTGGTATATGTACATAACACATCTTGATTCTTTTTATATTTCCTACCTCTCCTGTACTTTCCACTTTGGGTGCTTTTTTCTTTTTCTTGTCCATTGTTCTGTCCAGATCCTCAAATACTGTGAATATAAACTGTCAGTTTCACTCTGGATTTTTTATACATGGTTTTATTATATTGAGGTGGTTTTCTTCTATTTTTGTGTAATCACGTGCTGTGTATTATTATGAAACTGTTCACTGTTCAATTTTGTTACTTTTTCAATTGAGAGGATCTTTGTTTTTGTTTTTTTTAAACTTCAATTTGTTGCTAATTTGGTATTTTATTTGTTTTTGAGATAGGGTCTACTATGTAGTTCAGGCTGGCCTTGAACTCAGTATGTAGCTTATGCTGGTCTCAAATTTACAGTGATCTTCCTGCCTCAGCCTCCCAAATGCTGGGATTACAGGCTTGCACCACCACACCTGGTTTAATGTGGTATTTTAATCTGGTATTTTGTATTCATTTTCCGATGTTGAAGCACCCTTGTGTTTTGGGAATAAGTATTACTGGTCAGGGCATGCTATCTATTTTTCTCCATTTTGGTACTGGTGATATAACCCAGGGCATTCACAGTGAACTACATTCCAACCTTGTTCTTTAGTTTTTTAAATTTTGAGAAAGGGTCTTGCTAAATTGTTAAGCTCTCAGCCTGGGCTTGAGTTTGTAATCATTCTGCCTCAGCTTCTGAGTGGTAGGCTTACAGGCATGCACTGTCATGTCTGGCATTAGCATTCCTTGAAGAGCAGTTCTTGTGGCAATGCTCGCTTGACTTTTACTTATTCAGGAATACCTTAACTTCCTCAAAATTTGAAGGACAATTTTTGTGAATATAGGATTTTTTTTTTTTTTTTACCACTTTGAACCTGTCAATCCACTGCCTTGTAAACTCTAAGGTTTTTGCAGAGACACACTTGTTGATAAAATTGGTGAGGATCCCTTAATATGCCGAGTTACTTCTCTCTTGCTGCCTTATTATTGTGCTAGAAACCTTGTACATGGTAGGCAATTGCCCTTCCATTGAGCTTATACCTGAAGATTCTCTTTCTGGTGTTGGCCTTTGATATTTTGACAATGAGTTCCTTCATCTACCTGTCACTGATTTTATCTTACTTGCATTTTACTGAGCTTCTTCCATGTTTACACTCATATAATCAGATTTGGAAAGTTAGCCAATATCTCTTAACACTTCATCTCCATCGCTCCAATAATGCATATATTGGTTTATGTAACGTGTCCTAAAGTCTTATAGGTCTTGTTCACTGTACTTTGATCTTTTTCCTTTCTATACCTCAAAGCAGATCACTTCAAGTCATATTTCCAAGCTTATTGATTCTTATGGCTATTCAAATATACTTTTGAATTCTATCTAATTTACTTTACTGTTTTTTTTTGTTTGTTTGTTTGTTTTGATAGGGCCTTGTTGTGTAGTTCAAGCTGGCCTAGAGTTTACTTTGTAGCCCAGGATAGATGTCAACTTGCAATCATTTTCCTGCTTCAGCTTCCCCAGTGCTGGGAGTACAGGTGTGTGCCACTATGCCCTGCTTTATTTACTCTACTTTTCAGTTTCAGAATTTCTTTTCCACATGATTTGTTTACACTGTTTTTCAACTATCTGAGCATCTTTAAGGCAGTGGTTTAATGTTTATTAAGTCCACCATATGGTCTTTCCCAGGGGTGGTTTCTATTGATTTACATTTTCTTCCATTAAAGAGGTTATTCTTCTCTAGTTTATATACATTGTGATTGTTGTTGACAGCTGAATGTCTGAATTTTATGTATGCAGTATCTGTGGAGAATCTTCCTTTCTCAGGATTTGCTCTAGCTTATGTTCTTTTCCTTAATTCCTATTTTTAAAATTATTGTAGGATCTCTGTGCCAAGTATTAGTTGGAGATATAAATGTAGGTCTTCTGGGGTCATTTCTTAGCTTGCATCCTTCCCTGAGCATGTGTACTGGCCTTCTGAACCTCTATAGCAGAGTAGGTACTGAGAAATTTTAGCCTCTATTCCTGGAAGCTAACGGGTAACTCAAGTGGGTAAACCTCTCCCCATTTTATAGATGAGGACATCAAGCCCAGAGGAATGATGATCCCAAAGTATTAACTCCAGATATGGAAAGAATAATATTAAATTTCACTTCTCACCTCCTGAGGTACCTGAGGGAATTGTGCTCTTAAAAACGGTTATGTCTGAGGAATGGAGATGTAGCTCTGTGTCAAGAATTTTCCAGCATGTCCAAGAATTTCCCTAGCATGGAGCCTAAGACAGAGAGAACAGGCTGGGGAAGTGAGGTGATGTTTCAAAGATTGAGCTAGGAGGCTGGGATGTACTGTACAGTACCCAGGACATTTAATGGCAGATAAAAATGCAAAGGAAAGGCAGAGTTAGATTAGGTATGTCTTCTAAAAAAGAAAGAGCCTGGGAGAAGCATAGTGCCTTTACCCTGTACTCTCTAACCGGGGTAGCATGCAGGGGTGGTATTTCAAGGCATCATTGGTATTCATGGGGTGAACCCTCCCAGAACCATGGCTGGGTGTGAAGTGCTGGGGCATATGAGACAAAGCAAGAGGTTTAAACAGCATCTTGGGAGTTTAACAGAAAGCATTTCCAGGCATTGGAAGTGACCGGTCATTTCAGAAAACACAAACCTATAACCTACAGTTCCTATCATTTCACACACAAGTGGACAATGACCTATTCACTGGTTGTGAAATTAGTCTAAAAGAAAAAGCATCTCTTTTAACACAGCACAACACAAAATAAAGTATCAAAATACATTAGCTAATTAGGACTAAATACCGTTTCATGAAACAAAAAGTTGTGTAAAACTGTTGAGGAAATAGGCTTCTGTACCTTTCACACACTCCCACCCCTCACACTCTTCAAGATAATACACTTGGCTCCTCTCTTAGGGTAGCCTCCTAAGTGAAATATTTTCCTATCTAAAACCAAGTCATTTCTTTGATTCTTCATGGCACTGAACATTATCATGTCCTTTTTAAATGTATTTTATTTTGTGTTGGTCAAGGGCTGACTGAATAAATTATAATGCAAGGAAATTGGGTGTGAAGGTGTTTGCCTATAATCCTAGCAATCAAAAGGCTAAACCTCTTGGACCAAGAGTTCATGGCCAGCCTGGATTATGTAATGAGTGTCTTGAAATACACACACACACACACACACACACACACACACACACACACACAGTTCGTTTTCTTTATATGACTCCTGGCAGGAACAAAACTATGATGCTTGGTGATTTCCTAGCAAGACTATTTGAGGATGAGTTATTGTTGATTCACTGGGGAACAAATGACCACTCCTGTATTCACACCAATGCAGACTAGGAAGACTAGAAAGAGAGTACCATCTGTCTACTTTGTGATGACAGGTTATATTCTCAGGGAAATGTACAGTAAAGCTGCACCAAGAAAGTAATAGCCACAACATGTCTGAATACATGTTCATAATGCCACATAAAATCAAGAGGTGCTCTAACCATATATTCAGCTGTCTACTTGGAAGAAGGCAGAGCTGCTTATTTCATAAATAAGGAACTTCAAAGTGACATCTGAATAATACAATTTAATAAAATGCCTGCTTCATGCATCCCTAAGGACAGTGTATTTGGTACACGGTTTGGTTCCACAGGGACTTTACTTATGCCACTAAATAACTATGACAACTGAGACACAGCTTTTAGGTGATTTAACAATTTTATTTCTCATATTGAGCCTTTTACAGAGGAATTTATAAATTAAAAATACCATGCTGCTTGCATTTTCTCTGTTTAGACTCTCCACTTTCCTCTGTTGTCACCTGTCACCTGAAATACATCTGCTTGGGTTCTTCACAGAGACACTTTAGCAACTTGGTGGACAGTTCCAATAAATGACAAAATCCTGATGACAGCAGTTCTCACAGGACTCTACTAATAGTGTTCCCATCTTTGTCTCAAGGACTCAAATCTGAAATGCTTTCCTGAAGACACTATTTTCTAGCTGTTTCATTTTTTCTGGGGGGGGGAGGGGCCCAGGGCACACCACAGTAGTAAGTCTGCCAGTACAGTCTTTTTAGGTTTTTTTTCCTACTGTATAGGCCCTATACAAACATCCATATCTGTATCAACTTGTGAAAATAAATATTTTCCCCAAAAATTACTGTACAGAACATTAACACTTAGAAAGTGTTCCTCTGGATCACCTGGAATGCCTTCAGCTTTAAGTACCAGAAAGTCCTAAGAATAAGTAACAACTATGTTATGTTAATAACATAACAATTATGTTATCCTGCATAATACAAGGGCCCAGAAGCAGGTGGAATTGAACAGCTCAGAGATATGTCAGGACCAGCTTCTCCCAGCTTGTACACTGTCCTCTTCAGGGTAGTGTCCAATGAACTATGAGTCCTATCACATGGAGACTTGAAAATGTCCAGAGAAGAAAGACAATCTGTTCCATGTCTTTCAGGTCTCATATTATTACTTTGTAACTGAAATCTTTCCCAGAAGTATGGCAGAGTATCGGTCCCCAAACAACTCATTGCTCACATGTTCACCCTGAATCTATCCCCAAGTCATCTAGGGAAGATGGATAAACAGATTCAGCAAGCAAACAACATGGGAGCAGTGTCTTAGCAATGTGTTCCCTGAGAACACAGAAACAGCACAAGGGAGGCAGAGATAGAAGACAACACTATCTCCTAAGTACAAGCACAAATCTTCTGGGCTACACAGAACTAGGGTTACAGAGATCATGCCTAAAATGAGCCACAGTTGAGATGTCAAGAATTTGAAAGGGGCATATGATAGCATACCATCTCTTCTCATTTGTAAAGCCCAGAATTACTATTTTGTTTTTATGTATTTGGTACAGGATTTTACTACATACTTTGGACTCATAGTGATCCTCCTATTTTCAGCCTCCCCAGAACTGGATTATAGGCATGTGCTGGCAAGGTATGTGGTGCAGGGGATCAAACCCCCTGGTCCCTGCACTTGCCTAAGCAGGTGCTTAGTCCGCTGAGCCCTCTTGCCAGCTCTAGGATTACTGTTTATAACTGATGTCAACCTTTGCATAATTGTGTAAACACCATTTTTATTAACAATGTTTGTATGACTGACCCAGAGACAACTGAAAAAATTAAAAAAAAAAAAAAGTTTTAACTTCTTCACCAAAGGGCAAGTTTGGTAATACTGGGGCCATATTCAGATATACCAGTGCCAAAAGTAACAGCCAAAAGGTGACATGGTTATTTTTAAAGAAATATTTCACTGGTCAACCTGTACTGGTCAACCTATAGAGAGACTCTGGCAGTATTTAGAATTGTACTGGTTGAGAGGTATTTAAAAACCTCACGAAAACATCTTTTGCCTTTTTTTACTCAAGAGGCAGGTTAGTAATAATGGTCATAGTCATTTACTTGTTTCAGCAAATTTAAAAAAGGGGTATGTGATTTGTACTTCAAACCTGCTAAGTATCATTTCATATATATAAATAGGTATACTTATCAGTTATGTGATAACAATTCTCTAAGAAAACAAAACCCCTGAAATATAGTTTTCCATTTTCTACAGTGTAAATATTCTGATTTAGATAAAGCTATTAGCATGTGATTTTGGGAAGATACATGCAATAGCACATGATCATCGAGTAGTCTCACCAAATAAGTACACTAATACAAGTAACCTGAACCACACAGATAGTGGCAAAATATAGCAAAATTATTAGGAAGTGATAAATATTGAAAATGCAATAAATATTTGAAATGTAAATTTACACAATTTTAAATACTGACCATGTTTAACACATGTCTTACAATATTCCTGAAAACCTAACAATCAGCAGAATTTTTAAGTCAGTATGAGGTAACATGAGGGTATCATGAATGTCTAGGTATGTGTGAACAAATATATTTACATATATTATATACACATTCACATATGTGTACATACACATATATAATCCTAAGGACACACAAAGACACTGGTGGGATTTAGGTGGAAAATATTAATATATACCATAAGTTACTAAATGAAGGGTTCATGGGCTCCAGCACATGAATCAAGATACTCCAAATTTTGTTTGCAAGCCCCATAAGAGGTTTACAAACATTTGGAATTCTTCATATATGTTTAATGTTACTGTTATTCAATTTTTGGAAGCTACTGACGAATATTGTGAACACTGTGAATATGGGTAAAATGAATACTGATATATAAATTTTTGTAAAACATCTGACAGATGACATAAGATAACTTAAAAAGATTTTTCAATAGTACTTAAATGAATAGACTTTACTTCACTACAAATTTTCCAATAAAAATTTACTTTTCTGGAAAGCTTTCACATAGTTGAATGAGATGTAATTTTCTAGTACTTTGTGGTATTCTTTGGCTTTCTCTAATCTCATTTTTAAAACTAGATAGTAAATCTGACAGGTGTTTCAAAATTTCTGAACACTCAGGACGTTGGAAGAGCTTTAACCCTGGTATGAATTCTCTGATGCTTAGTGAGTACTGACCTCTGACTAAAGGTCTTCCCACACGCATTACACTCATAGGGCTTCTCTCCTGTGTGAGTTCTCTGATGTTTAGTAAGAGCTGATTTTTCACAGAAGGTCTTCCCACATTCATTACATTTATAGGGTTTCTCTCCTGTGTGAGTTCTTTGATGTACAATGAGGTTTGACTTCACACAAAAAGATTTACCACACTCATTACATATAAAGGGCTTCTCCCCTGTGTGTGTCCTTTGATGAACAGTCAGGGCTGATCTATGGCAAAAGGATTTCCCACATACACTACACTCATATGGTTTCTCTCCTGTGTGTGTCCTCTGGTGTTCAGTGAGGTTTGACTTTACACAGAATGTTTTTCCACACTGCTTACAGGCATAGGGTTTCTCTCCTGTATGTGTACGCTGATGGTTGGTAAGGTGTGGTTTCTGGCAAAAGGCTTTCCCACATTCAGAGCATTCATACGGCTTCTCTCCTGTGTGTGTTCTCTGATGC
>NW_004524657.1:1438628-1446533 GCF_000260255.1 Octodon degus
AAACTCATTTCACATGAGTCACATATTTTGAAGGGAAAATTTCTTGAAGAAATTGTGTTTGTGTCCAGACTGAAAGTTTTCCGAATTCTATCACCACTTTCCACACTTACTGTTTTGTTGTTGGTGACCATGAGCTGCCAAAAATATTCACCTTGATTTTCCTGGCTGCTCTCTAACAGGTCATCAGCTTTCCATTTCTTTTCTAGAAATGAGAAAAATAACCACATCTTATGAATATTAATGCATTTCTGATATATAATAACTTTATACAAATACTCTTTACCAGTGTCAATTACTTTATCAGACTAGATTTCCTGAAGTTCCCTTCAGTTTGAATTGAAAACACATACATGCTGCTGTGGAAGCAGGGAGCTGAAGCTGGCAATGACACTCAACACTACATAATCTTCAAAACTGGATATGAAAAAGGGGAAATCAAATGCACACCAGAGGCAACAGAATAACTAATTCAGAAATAGGGAAACTTGGAGACAAGATAAACCCAAAAGAGACAAAAGGAAAGTGAAGACACACAGCACAGGGATTTCAAAGAATGATCTGAGCAGATAAAGAACAGAGCTTAGTCCTGACCCCTTAGGCTTGGAAGATTAGGGCAGACTCCCAGCCCTAACCATGCCATGGAAAAGCATGCTGGAGGTAAAAGGAATTCCTGACATGATGAATAGGAATGAAATTTATCTGAGAGCTGTTCATTCAAAGAACAGGAAATCCACTGAGAATGGCATGAGTTTTTTTTTTTTTTAAAAAAACAGCATCAAGAAAATGAAACAGAGGAAGAACTCAGTTTGGCAGAGAGAACGTGGTTTAGATCCTTATCTGCTTACAGCCTAATTATTAGCAGATGCCTTATAATGGTATGTATACTTCCATACCTAGATATTTTAAATTTTCCTTTATCTCTATACTTTTATTTTATATCTAGGTTTTCTGATTTAAAATCTAACCTCATCTGTGGCTTTTATTTAATCACATCTGCAGGACGTGGTACAGACCTATAATCCTAGCTACTGGTGTGGCTGAAGCATAATGACTCCAAGTTGGGAGGCCAGCCTGACAACTTAGCAAGTCCCTGAGTCAGAATAAAAAGGACTGGGAATATAGCTCAGTGGCAGAGTTAAATATGAAGCACTGGGTTTAGGACTCAGTAACACACACAAACTATGGCAGGGCATCCCTGAGTCTACTGCTCCAATGACCAACAAGTAGAAGTTGTCATCCTGGCAAGAACAAACAAACAAACAAGCAAACAAAAAATACTTTATACCAATTAATTAACATTAAAGTGTCCAATATACCATAAATCCTTTCTACATATCTGTACAGCTATTAGCTAGTTATCAAATTCTGGTAAATTTCTCATTAAGAACATACCCTTCATTCAACTAGAAACATTCTACCTTGGTTTTCCTGAGATCATGGATCCTCTTCATCAAAATACTATTTCTTTAATTAAAACAGCAACAATGATAACAGTAAAACAATAAAAGACAAAAATATAATAACCATACTATTTTAGGACTCCATGTGTTCTACCCTTTAGTAGTTACTCTCGTTGCAACTCTAACAAAATAAAGCCCTTGCTCTATGCCAAGCCTCTGTGTGACCACAGTCTACCTTGTGGCACATGTGACTAGTCTCATTTCCCTGCTTCTTAAGAGGTGAAAATACAGTAATGATTCTTTTTTTTTTTTTTTTTTTTTTATTTATTTGAGAGAGAGAGAGAGAGAGAGAGAGAGAGAGAGAGAGAGTGTGTGGTGTGTGTGTGGCCAGCTCAGCCCACCAGGGGGCGGGGCCGGCTGGCATGTGGTGCTGGGGATCGAACCGCGGTCCCTAATGCCTTGCCAAGCTTGTTCTAAGTAGGTGCTTTAGACCACTGAGCCATCTCTCCAGCCCACAGTAATGATTCTTAAAAAGCAGTGTGTGTGTGTGTGTGTGTGTGTGTGTGTGTGTGTGTGTGTATGTACACATTATTTCCAATCTCTACCTAATGAGTTGTAATATCAGGACAAAAGATAGGGATGTGATTTAGGAAAAGTAGTACAAAATATTTTTTTAACATGAATGGATGAAAGAGAAATTTTCCTTAACTTGGCTCCATAGGCAAATCAACACTCTACCTCAATGTCAGAATTAGGAAAAAAATGGTCTTTCTTTTTGGAAGAATGAAATCTTAGTAGGGAAACAAGCTTGAAGCAATTATGATTATCAGAATTTGGGGCTTATAACCACTAGTGGGTTATAATCATAAAATATGGACTATCAGGGTCAGCAAGATAGCTCAGCAGACTAAGTGCCTGCTTAGGCAAGGGAAGGGACTGGGGTTCAATCTCTGGTACCACATGCCACACTGGCATCACATGCCTCATTGGCCCTGCCCCCGGGGCGCTCTGAGCCAGCCACTGAAACTGGGAATGGTGGAACAGGCTGTAATCCCAGCACTAGGGAGGCTGAAAACATGAGAATCGCTATGAGTCTGAGCTGCATGGTGAGACCCTGTATAAAATACATTTTTAAAAAAGGATTATTAATAGCAAAATATGACTCTAACTTAAAAAAATCAAAATAACAATCCATGCCAGGTGTAGGTGGCATATGCCCATAATCCCAGCATCAGGAGGCTGAGGCATAAGTATTGCTGCAAGTCTGAAGCTAGCCTGGGCTACAAAGTGAGGTCAAGGCCAGCTGAACTACATAATAAGACCTTGCCTCAAAAAGACAAAAGCAAACAAAAATCACAAGTCACTACTATGCCTGTCTGTGGGGTTAGTTTGCACCCTGTCTTTCCTCCAATATGCTGGGAAGGTGGTGCCAGCAAGTAGAGTGCAAGTCTGCACTCTGTGCTTCCTCCACTGCCTTGGGAAGAAGACTCCTTGTGGCGTGCGTCTGTACTCTGGCTTCCTCAACTGTTCCCAGAGACGGCGATGCCAGTGAGTAGTGTGAATCCATGCTCTGGGTATCCCCATTGCCCCACAGTTCCTGTGTGTGGCATATGAATCCACATTCCGCCCTTCCTCCCCTGTCCCCAGGACAGCAACGCTGGTGAGTAGAATGCGAATTTGCATTCTTCCCTTCCTCCATTGCCCTGGGACAATGAAAGCTTTCTGATGAAAGGAATATGGCAGCACTGGCAAGAGGAGTATGGCAGTGTCAGTGAGAGAAGTAACAGTGATATCGAGGAACAGACACCTCCTAGGAAAGCCTTGACATTAGTCACAAGGTTATCTAACATTAGAAATCTAAAAGCATTATCACAGAAAACAAAATAAAGTAGAAAATGAGAACACAAAAAAGCAAAATGCAATCCCAACTGCCCAGCCCACAGGTCAAGACCAGAACATACAGAGATAAAAGAAAATCATAAACCAACAAACAGAACTCTGAAATAATAGCAGAAGTTAAAAAAAAAAATGGAAGCAGATATAGAAAAAATAATCCCTAAAGGGAAAACATTAGACTACCAAAATAAAAGATGAGTATAGTATATGAGATCTAGAAGACAGAAACACAACTATTGACCAGGAAAAGAAAGATACCTGAAAAATTATAAGAGACTACAAAAAAATCAGTCCAACAACTACAGGATGAAGCAAAGAAGAACAACATAAGCTTGATTGGAATTAGTAAGAAAGCTGGACACAGTGCAAATGCCATTAAAAATCTGTTCACAGAAATAATGGCACAAAAATTCTCAAACGTGGTAAAGCATTTGATGTTCAAATAAATGGGGCATATAGAACTCCAAATAGTGAAACTCAAAATAAATCCATGCCAAGCCATATAATAATCAAGATTCCAGAAATTAAACAACTACAAAACAAAAACACCAAAATTTTAAAATCATCTAGAAAAAAGAAACATATCTTCGACAAAGAAAAGCCCATCAGAATCATAGCAGACTTCTCAATATCAACTATAAAATCTAGAAGACCTTAGAGTGAAATATTTCAAGACCTAATGGAAAACAATCTTTAATCCAGACTGATATATTCAATAAAACTGTCTTTCAAAACTGATGATGAAATAAGATACTCCATGACAAAAAACAACGGAAGAAATTTATGACCACCAAACCAGCTCTACAGCATGCTTTGGAAAATGTATTAGAGACAACTAAGCCCATAAGTGCAGCAACACTAATAGTATGAAGCTGCTAGGCAGGATAAGCAATTAAAATGAACAGAAATTCAGGGAACAAATAAATAACAAAGAAACAACATGAAAAAAAAAAAGCTAATACATATCAGTTATAACCATCAATGTAAATAGTCTCTACTCACCAATCAAAAACAAACTGGCAGAATGGGTCAAGAAGCAAGATCCAACAATATGGTTTCTTCAATTGAAGAAACACATATAATCCAAAAGAAGTTCACAGACTAAAAGTCAAAGTACAGAAAATAATTCTTCATGCCACAGGAATCCAGAAAAAAGCAGGGGTAGCTGTTCTACTTGCAGACAATGTGAACTTCAAGTCAGAACTGATCAAAAGACACCAAGAAGGTCACTACATATTCATTATGGGAAAACTTTAAGACGAGATAACAATCACAAATATTGATATACCAAATAAAGGTTCACCAAACTACATGAAAATATAAACTGACATGAAAAACCAAATCCACACTAACACAATCACAGTGGGAGACCTTAATATTCCACTCTCACAAATGGAGAAATCAGGGCTGGGGAGATAGCTCAGTAGAATAAGCAACTTCGTGGCAAGTGGAGGGTCCTGAGTTCAATCCCCAGTACTGGAAAAAAAAACAAAAACCAAAAACCAGAAACAGAAAGACAGACAGACAGACAGACAGACAGACAGACAGACAGACAGACAGACATTTAAGTCAAAAAGAAATTTGTAGACTAAAAAAGTTAGAGAATGACAAATGTAGAGATCAAATAGAAAAAAACATCAACAGAGAAATCCTAGAATTAAACCAAGCCCATGAAATAGACTTGGTAGATGTCTACAGAGTACTCCACCACAAACATCAGAATATACATTCTTCTATGCTGCACATGGGGCATTTTCCAAAACAGACTGTACACCAGCTGACAAACATGTTTAAGTAACTGTAAAGGAAATGAAATCAGCCCACACATACTCTCTGAGGACAGCCCAATGAAACTGCAAATCAATAACAAAGAAAATCACAGAAGCATTAACACATGGAAATTAAACACCCTCTGAAGAACCAATGGGTTACAGAGGAAACTAAAGATGAAATTAAAAAATTATACAATTAATAATGCCGATACAACATATTGAAACCCACAGGGTACGATGAAAGCATCAGGGAAATTTATAGCAATGAACTCATACCAGGAAAATAGCACATGCTCAAATAAAAAACCTAATGTAGAACCTCAAACCTCTAGAAAAAGAACAATAAATTAAACACTTAAAGTTTGTATGAGGGAGGAAATTATAAAGAGCAGAAAATAATGCAATAGAGACTAACAAAAAAATTAATGAATTGAAAAGTTGGTTTTTTGAAATAAATAAAATTGATGAACCATTAGCCAACCTCATCAGAAAGAGGAAAGAACACAAATTTAAGCAATGAGGAATGAAAAGGGAGAAACCACAACAGATCGCACAAAATCCAGGAGATCATCAACATGTATTACGAGAACTTATATACTAAGAATATGGAAAACAGAGAAGAAATGGACAAATTTCTAGCACAGTGGAATTGCCAAAACCAAATCAAGAAGATAAAAAATTCTAAATAAACCAATATCAGCCAGTGAAGTTGAAAATGTAATTAAAATTTCACAACAAAAAACACCCCAAGCCCCAACAGATTCACTGCTGAATTCTGTAAGAAATTTAGAGAACTAATGCCAGTAATGTTGAAACTCTTTAAAGAACTTGCAAAGGAAGAAATACTTTCAAATCATTCCTGAAAGCAAATATTACCCTGATTCCAAAACCAGAGAAAAATACAACCAAGAAAGAAAACTACAGGCCCATCTCCCTAATGAACATTGTTGCAAAAATCCTTAATAAGATACTGGCAAACAGAATGCAAGAAATCATCAAGATTGTATGCCACAACCAGGCGGGAGTCATATCAGGGATGCAAGCATAGTTCAACATACACAAATCAATAAATGCAATACACCATATAAACAGAACCAACCACAAAAATCAACAGATGCAGGGGCTGGAGAGATGGCTCAGTGGTCTAAAGCACCTACTTAGAACAAGCTTGGCAAAGCATCAGGGACCACGGTTCAATCCCCCAGCACCACATGCCAGCCAGCCCTGCCCCCTGGTGGGCTGAGCTGGCCACACACACACACACCACTCTCTCTCTCTCTCTCTCTCTCTCTCTCAAAAATAAAATAAAAAAAAAATCAACAGATGCAGAAAAAACATTTGACAAAGCCCAACACCCATTCATAATTAAAAAAAAAAACCTACAGAAAATTGCAGTAGATGGTCAATCTCATAAAAGTCATCTATGACAAACCAACAGCTACTGCCATATTAAATGGTCAGAGACTGAAAGCTTTCACTCTAAAGGAACAAGAAAAGGATGTTCACTATCACTACTCTTATTCAATACAGTTCTGGAAGCATTAGCTAGAGGAATTAGACAAGAATTAGAGCAATTACTTCTTTAGGAAAAGGAATAAATATAAGAAATAAAGAAGTTAAACTGGCCCCGTCCCCAGGGTGTCCTGAGATAGTGATTGAGACTGGGCATGGTGGTGTGCGCCTATAATCCCAGTGATTACGAGGCTGAAAATAGGTGGATCACTATGGGTTTGATCTGTGTAGTAAGATTCTGTAGACCCTGTACTAAATACATTTAAAAAAGAAGTTAAATTTTCATTATTTGCAAATAACATGACACCCTACATAGAAGACCCCAAAAACTCCATCAAGAAACTTATAGATTTACTATCCAAACTCAGTAGTGTAGCAGATATAAAGTTAACAATCAAAAGTCAACAGCAGGGGGCCAGGGAGATGGCTCAGTGGAATAAGCGCTTCCCTGGCAAGCACAAGGGCCTGAGTTCAATCCCTGGCTAAGCCAAAAAAAAAAAAAAAAGGTCAATAGCCTTCCTGTACACAAACAACAAACTCACAGAGAAAAATTATGGAAAGTATACTCTTCATGATAACATCCAAAAATCTGAAATACTTAGCAATCAATCTAACAAAGGATGTAAAAGATCTATTCAATGAAAATTACAGTACCATAAAAAAGGAGATTAAAGAGGATATCAGAAAATGGAAAGATATCTCTTGCTCTTAGATAGGAAGAACCAATACAGTGAAAATAGTCAAACTCCCAAAACTGCTATACAGATTTAATGCAATCCCAATCAAAATACCATTAACTTACTTCACAGAACTACAGAAAACCCTCCTAAAATTTATTTGGAACCAGAAAAGACCTATAATAGCAAAAGCAATTCTGGGCAACAAAAGAAAGTCAAAGGGCACCACACACCCAGGCCTGAAATTATAATACAAAGTTACTGTGATAAAAATCAGCATGGTACTGGGGGAAAAAAAAAAGACCTAAGCATCAGTAGAACAGAACAGAATATGTAGACATATCCCCCAACACACTCAGCCATCTTATCTTGGACAAGGGAGCCAAACATCTTCCTTGGAAAAAAGATAATCTCTTTAATAAATGGTGCTAAAAACACTGGCTCTCCACATGCCGAAGACTAAAATTAGACCCATGTCTATTTTTTTTTTAATCATTATTTCCTTCATTTTGTTTTTATTATAGCATGTTTGCTTAATTTACAGCAAGCAGAAAATAAGCTGGGTCTTGTTTTGATCCAAACATTGATGTCTTAAAGGTTGTACACAATATTTGTTAAAAAGAACATATAAAAATACCTTTTTAGAAG
>NW_004524657.1:1448911-1465371 GCF_000260255.1 Octodon degus
GCGGCGTCAGTCTCGATGCGGAGCACCAACGGGCTCAGCAAACTGTCCGCGACTGCAGCGGCAGCACCTCGGACACACAACCAGAGGGCTCCCCCATGTCTATTATTATGCACTAAACTAATGTCAAAATGGATCAAAGATCTAAATATTTAAAAAGAAACACTAAATTTATTGAAAGATAAAATAGAAATCTCAAAGACATAGGCAAGGCACAGACTTCATGAACAAAACCCAGAATGAAAAGAAAGTAATACAAAAAATAAACAAATGGGATCTCACATTATTAAAAAGCTTTTGCACAACAAAAGAAATCTCCAACAGCATGAAAAGACAACCCACAGAATAGGAAAAAATTACAGCCAGCTGTCCTGTAGACATAGGACTTACATCTACAACACACACACACACACACACACACACACATACACACAAATAAGAACCTCTAAATTCAAAGAACATAAAAATGGGCATCTGACATGAATATACGCCTCATCATTCAAGAGATACAAATTAAAACAATACTGAGATCTCATCTCACCCCAGCAAAAGTGGCAATAATAAAAAAATCAACCATAACAAATGCTGTAGGGGCTGTGGGGAAAAAAGAACCCTTCTCCACTGCTAGTGGGAATGTAGGCTGATGCAAGCACTGTGGAAATCTGTGTGGCAATTCCTTAAGAAACTGAGATTACAGGTCCCATTCAACCCTGCTATTTCCCTTCTGGGTATTTTTCAGAAAAATTGAAAACATCATACCAGAGTGACATATGTGCACTTGTGTTTACAGCAGCACAATTTGCAATAGTTAAATCCTGAAAACAACCTAGATGCCCATCAACAGAGGAATGGATTTTTAAAATGCGGTTAATATATTTGGAGTACTACTCAGCCCTAAAGAAGGAAAAACTGGAAACTTTTGTAGGTAAATGGATGCAACTAAACACCATAAATAAATCTGACCCACACATTTAAACATTGTATTGTATCACTAGCACGAGAAATTGAACAAGAAATCAGGATCCAAAATGTGTAATAGATATTGTAAACTGGGGTGGGGGGAAACTATATAAAAGAAAAGACAAACTGTGATGGGAGAAAGAGAAAAAGAAGAAAAAAATATTATCTACACACATACACAAGATAGTTAAGATAATTTTACAGTTAGTTTTTCTTAGTTCCTTGAAAAGAATGCTTTGTGCTGGTATTGCTTAGACACGATATCATACCTATATCTTGTACTCTGATTAACTAATATGAAGACAATATACAATGTATCAATGATTGTAACTGTTCTATTAAACGTTCTCAAAATTCAGTTTATCTTTTTTCTCTTTAAAAATTGGCAAAGTATGCTTGCTACATGACTCAATTTCCCATTTGATACTGGATTTAATCAGTTTTACCTAAGCAATGGTGCTTGTAATCCCATTGGTTGACCATAGTTTTGTCCCATCTCCTGCCCACCTAAGCAAGCTCCCATTCTCTCCATTTTAGCCCCGCACGGTTTTACACTATAAAAATCCCTGGAAAAAACAGCTTCCCAGGGAACTACCTGCTCGGGTCTCTCCCCCCCACCCCCCGTGCCTCTCTCAGGACAGGAGCTTTCTTTCTCTCAATAAATATATTCTGCTCATTAAAAAAAAAAGGCAAAGTAAATAAGCTTTAGGTAAGTGAATGCATGTAGAAACACAATTTAAGATACAGGATAATATGTAGTAAATATAAATTATAAAGAACAGAAAAAATAAATGTAAAAGGTAGAATAGAACCACATTATAACAGTCAATGAAAGATTTTAATTTCTTTTTTATGTCTATGGGCAATTCTGTCAGGTTAGTGAAGGATAACTTTAATACTTTAAGTAAAAATAAAAAAGAACCAATGAGGAATTATAATCAAGAATGAAGAAATATAGATGTATCTCTGCTTTTGAGCTTTATCTGTGAAAAGACAGAATGTGAAGAGATGTGGGTAAAAAAAAAAAAGAGAGAGATGTGGGTAGCTTTACAAAAAAATATTAGTATTATGAGGCTAGTAAGAAGTGACAAAAGTTTGTGTAGTGAACACTGAAGACATCTGACTCCTAGGCAATAGGATTATAGCTCAAGTTGTTCCTTTTTAATCTCTTCTATTGTACAGATTTAATCCCTGTGAAAAGTAGGACTGCCCCAGGACCACCCTCATCTACATACAACCAGGTCCTAGAAAAGGATGACACATCATGGCAGTGGCCCTGCCACAAAGACTCTTTCACCTTTTTAAAGGGAAAGGGTGGAAGAGGCAGTAGGAGGTAGTAGGAAGATGACAACAGGGAGGAAGAGGGGGGAAAACAAAAAATAAGTAAAAGGAAGATTAAAAAAAAAAAAAAGTACAAGGAAGATCAACAGCAGCAAGAACCACACATGCAGCCAAGAGGCCTAACACACTTAGTATCTGGTCTTGTTGCTGTTCCTTTTTACAGTACTGCAGATTAAACCCAGGGCCTCCCATCTGTTAAGCAAGTAATGAGCACTGAGCTACAATCCCAGCTCTTTCTAGCTTTTAGGAAGCATCTCACAAAGTTGTCCAGGTGTCCTTGTACTTACGATTTTACTGCTTCAGCCTGCAGAACTGCTAGGCTCACAGGTGTGTCATCTCACCTGGCTACCATCTGGCCTTTTACAAAATCTAGCCTGTGATCTGTAACACCCTTTGATGTTGGAATCTTTCAGAGGAACATGTCTTATTCTGGCCTCAGCCATGAGCTCAATAGTTAAATATATCTAACCTCCCAGTCAATACAAGTTTAGACTCTTAGCAGTTACTCCCAACCTCTGCACAGTATTAAATCTGCCATAATGCCTACCATGTCTCCTCCATAATTTCTCTATCTCAGAAATGGCACCTAATTTGTCCAATTGCTTGAGGCAAATTGTTGGAATACTGTTGTCTCCTTCTGTACCTTACACTCTTTCTTCATGGCCCAATAGTCAAGCATCTGTACAAAGCTATATCTTCTCAGAACCTCTGGCAGTCAGAGGGAATGCCTCTCTCCTAATTCCTATTCTTTGCTTGTCCAGGTTCACCCACCACAAGACAGTCACTGCAGAAAAATCCTTTTAAATTGTAAATCAGATCTGATGACTGAATCCGATCTGCATTGATTTTTTATAAACGTCTCTCACTTTATCCTCAAAATAAAATTGCTCTATCTACTGTGGCCCTTGTTGCTGCTACTTCTATCACCACCTATTAGCCTCCCCCATGCCCAATTACTTCCGGTAATATCTGACTCTCTAATATTGGCCATGAACAAACCTGTCTGAAACATCTGCCCCGTAATGTGTTCTCTTCCTGGCCTCCTTTTGATCTACACAGCTAACATTCATTTTGTCAAAGGTTTGTGGCTAATGTGGACCTCATAAAAAAGTCTTCTCTGACTCCACGGCCAAAGGACATTCTCTCATGCACTTGCCTTCTTTCCTCATGTGAATTCTTCATAGTACTTTCCATTGCCCAAGTGTGTCTGCACATATACATGTGCACATATACATAAACATATACACATATGCCTGTGTTTGTTGCTCATGGTAATATACATTCAGTATCAGGGACATCATTCTGTTATTACCTAAAAAATATCTGGGTTACTATAAGTATTCATCATACTATATTTGTTTAATGGATTTATGGAACTGCATG
The DNA here is from genome assembly GCF_000260255.1 of Octodon degus. Classification (NCBI taxonomy): domain Eukaryota; kingdom Metazoa; phylum Chordata; class Mammalia; order Rodentia; family Octodontidae; genus Octodon; species Octodon degus. The sequence goes on from NW_004524657.1 coordinate 1,452,593, forward strand.
AATATACTGTGTATATACCAGATAATAAAGGCACTCTAAGAAAACACAAAATGATTTTTTTAAAAAAACGTATTTAGTACAAGGTCTCACTACACAGACTGGACTGGTAGTGATCCTCCTGTTCTCAGCCTCCCAAGTGCTGGGATTACAGGCGCACACCACCACTCCCAGTCTCAGTTGCTCTCAATGTGCCCTGGGGCAGGGCTGGCATGGCACACCAGAGAAAGTGAAAATTTTAAAAGGTAAAATCTAACCAAGAAAAAATAGGATAAGGCCAATTGACTTTAGATTATGGGTAAAAGTCATTCTAACGTATCAAAGAAGAAAAGGATTTATCAGTGACACACATAAGAAGATCTAAGGTAACAGGATAGCTGAACACGGTGGCATATTCCTATAATCCCAGAACCTTGGGAGGCTGAGGCAAGAAGATCCCAAGTCACAGTTGGCCTGAGCGATTTAATAACTCAGTAAGACCTTTCACTATTGCCCCCAAAAAGGGGGTGGGGGGACATGGGGAGGATAATTTAGTGTGAAGGCCCTGGGTTTAATTCCCAGTACTGGAGGAAAAAAAGGGAACACAATGTGGACCACATGTCTTTAGTCATTCCCAAAGGTCTGTAGTTAAAACCCAAAGTTTCTGAAAAATATTCCAAAGGTAGCAAATCCTAAACCAATGACATACACAAAAACTCTCTTGGGTTTCTTCACTGCCTGTGGCCCCAATAACTCACCTGGGTTATAGTGGCTTGGGAATCCATTCTCCAATACCCAGGGTTCCTCTCCTTGCTCTATCTTGAAGATCACTTCTGGCTTAGCAATGCAAAACCCTTGCAAGAGAAAATAACAAGAGTGGGGGTAAAACAGCTCACCTTTGCAGACATGGAAAAAATTAAGGTAAAGAAAAGTAGTTTCAAGAGCCGCACAAAGAAGGAATGTAAATGAACCAGTTCCTCAGGTTGTAAGAACATATTCTTTATAACAGCCACAAGGGACCAGTCATCTTAGAGCCTTGAATCTCAAGCTTTAAATCAGAAATGTTCATGGCACTCACATTCAGGAACTAAAAATGGGTGATTATTAGCCACATGAAAAAAAAATTCTTACCTACTGAGACAAGGTTGCTATAATTTTCCAGGATCACATCCCTGTACAGTATCTTCTGAGTGGGGTCCAACAGACACCACTCTTCCTTAGTGAAGTCCACACATACATCCTTGAATGACACTTGTTCCTAAAAGAGAATATTCCTTTTCTATGTGAAATGGTCAGAATCAGATGTAGGAAAGATTCAACAGAACATCTCCAGAGTTTACCAAAAAATGACAAATAGGATAGTTCTTTTTGTGCTATAGTCTACAAAATATTTTCTACAAAATGAATTTCTTGTTGTAGTTGCTACAAGCACTATAGAGGCAAATGAAAAGAATGGCTTAGAAGAATGGCTTACAGCCTGCTTAGGACATATTCATGTGGTTTTTAGTAAGTGAGCACTGTCAAAACTAGAAGTGTATACACAGCAGGCTAGAGTTCTGAAGAACAGTATCTTTCCATAAGGCAACTTTCACCAGGAAGTAAAACTTGCAGTCCTTGAGACAAATAGTTAGATTGAAATGAACGTGGTACAAGCCCTGATCAAGAGAAACTGACTGATTAAAGTGACCAGAGAAAAAGATGAATTTTCTCTGCTTGAAGAGATCATCTTCTGGGGTCACTATGGATTTTTTTGTTTGTTTGTTTGTTTCTTTGTTTTTAAACACAGTGTCCAGGTGGGCACAGTGGCATATGCCTATGGTCCCAACACCTGGGAGTCTGTGAAATGATTGTCCTAAGTTCAAAGCCATCATGGACTACATAGCAAGACCCTATCTCAAAACAAAATTAAATACCTAAAAACAGTATTTACCATCCAGTAAAAATTTCAGGGCCGGCCAAATAGCTCAGTGGATTAAAGCACCTGCAAGCAGGTACAGGGGCCAGGGGTTCAATCCCCAGGCTGGCTATGCCAGTCCCACCCCCAGGGGCATGCTGAGATGGCAACTGAGACTAGGCATGGTGGCGCACACCAATAATCCCAGCTCTTGGGAGGCTGTAAACAGGAGGATCGCTATGAGTCCGATCTAGTAGTGAGACCCTAAACATCCTATAAACGCTTCCCTAAAATACAAAAAAAGAAATAAATTTTCATGGTTTATGAAACAGGAACTAAGAAAAAGGACAATAAAAGTAGAGCCATGAGTGACCCAAGTACTGACATTTACAAGAAATTGAAAGTGAATTATGACCATTCAATAAAATAGAGGAAAATATGAACAAAATAATGATGGAAAGATTCACCAGTTATATGGCATTTGTGCTATGTAGGGAGCAGGTCAGAGATTGCTGGACTCTGAAAGGTCTGCTGCAGTGTCCCTGGCTATCAGCTGGCGGTGTGGATTTCAGAAGGACACTCACCACGTCACCTCCTGATAAGAACAGTCACGGCACCTGAGCAGTCTGCATAAAAAGTATGGTCACACTGAGGACGTGCATTCCGAGAATCTAGTATTTGGGTATATACTAGAAAGACTACCTAAGAAACTAGTCCCCCATAAAAACTTTGGGCAACAAGTAATCAAGCTTCCCTGATACACACCCCAAGACCTCACAGGGAGGTCTTAGTGCTTAGTATCTTGTTGAGTTTGCTTTATATCCTTTCACTCTAAATATAACCATCTGCTGAATTACTCCAGGGAGTCACTGAGCCTAAGGTGATCTCAGGAACCTCTTAAGTAGGTAAACACACACACACACACACACACACACAGGACATAGTAACTGTTGTTAAATGCAGTATCTAAAACTTAGAGCTTAGATGGATTCAAAAATCACAGAGAAAGAAAATGTAAATGGAAGCCACATTCATCTAACAAACAGGACTGTCAAAATACATAAGGCAAAAATTGAAAGAAATGAAAGAACTTGTAATAATACATGCCTAGAATCCCACCAGACATGGAAGCGGAGGCAAGAGCATCACAAGTTTGAGCACAACCTGGGTAACTTAGCAAGACCTTATTTCCAAATAAAAATAAAGGGCTGAGGATACAGCTCATTGTGAAGGCTCTGAATTCAATCCTCAGTATTAGGGGAAAAATGTTAAAAGTAAAAGAACATAAAATGATTCAGTATCTTTGGAACAGTTGACCAGAAATGTACAAAGCTAAATGAAATTGAAGATCTTACCATACAACAATTTTACACTCTAGGTACTTACTCATTTTAAAACTTGTATCTGTATCAAAACTTGCATATGAAAGTTTCCAACACCTTAATTTCTAACTAAGAAATAGGAGCTGGGGACGTAGCTCAGAAGTACAGCACTTGTTCAGCACACATAAAACCTTGGATCCAATCCTCTAAGTCACAAAAAAGGAAAATTAAATACACACAATCAACAAACACTAAAAGGAACCAAGAGCCCACAGGCTAACAACTCTGACATCCCTTGCACACATATACTAGAAGTGAGTAATTAAGTAAACAAAGACAACAGTAGCCAAATTTCTGTCAGAGTGGGAAGTTACAGGCAAGTAAAGAAAGAAGGCTAAGAGCCGGCCAAATAGCTCAGTGGACTAAAGTGCCTCCTTAGGCAAAGCATGCTGTGTCAGCCCCACCCAGGGGGTGCACTGAGACTGTGATTGAGACTGGACATGGTGGTGCATGTCTATAATCCAGCACTTGGGAGGCTGAAAACAGGAGAGTCACTACGAGTCCGATCTGTGTAGTGAAACCCTATAGACCTTGTCCTAAAAAAAAGAGAGAGCAAGAGAGAGAAGGCTAAAAACACCATTTGGTAAAGGGTTAGAGTAGAAGACACCAGAATTAATTAATTCCAGAAGGAAATACAGAATATCTTAAGAAAATAAAATGGCTGAGAATTTCCCCAAACTTATAAAAGACATCACATCTCAAGATCAAAACTCTCCATGAATATAGGATAAATATGTACCTAGAAGACCAAAAGAAGTTACATTAACTCCTAGAAACCAAAAAAGAAAAAAATCTCATAGGTAGCCTGTGAGAAACTGCCAAGTTGTGTTCTCCTAAGAAATGAAAGCTCCATCTTTCCCTGACCTTTACTTCAACCCTGTTCACTGAGATATGCACACCTGGCTATATAGAAGCAGATGTTCCCTTAATTGGCTAAATAAAAGAATGTGATTAAGTCTGGCAGAGATACCAGTGTGTCTCAACCCGGGCAATAACTGCTTACCCTGCTGGTGGCTAGAAGGGAAGCCTGAGCAAAAGTTTGTGAGATTTCAGGGCTAAGATACAAGATAACATCTCAGCTGAGACCATGGGACTCAGAACCTTGCCTTCCTGGCAGGAAAGGTGCCAGCTGTGCATATATTAAGCTATCCATTCATTGTATTGCTAACTGGAGGCCTTTGTACCTGGTACAAAATTGCTGTTTCAGGGCAGGCCAAATAGCTCAGCTGATTAAAGCACCTGCAAGCAGGCGCAGGGGCCCAGGGTTTCATCCCCAGGCCTGCCCTGCCGGTCCCGCCCCCGGATGCGCTGAGACAGCAATTGTGACTGGGCATGGTAGCGCACGCCTGTAATCTCAGCTCTTGGGAGGCTGTAAACAGGTGGATCACTACGAGTCCTATCTAGTAATGAGACCCTGAACACCCTGTAGACCTTTCCCTAAAATACAAAAAAAAAAAAAAAAAGCTGTTTCTCCTTATAGCCAATGCCTACAAAGTTTATTTTCCATAGCGCTCTGCCCGTGACACCCAGTTGCCTCCCTGACTGATACCAACAAAAGCCATGAGCTTTTGGACTCACAGCCCTTTGTTTCATAGAAAGCATTGGGTCATCCCAGAGCTCCTTAACTGCAAAATACTGTCTCTTTTTTGTATACGTGTATTGCTAATTGGGAGACCTAAACCCTCTGTGGGGGTTTTGGTAGCAGTCAAAGGAAAAAATTATCAATTGTCTTCAAGGAGGAGGTTTAAAACTGAGTCTCAAAATAAAAGCAAAAAAGACTGAGAAGACATTGGGATGATATCTTTAAAGCAGAAAAGGAGAAAAAATTCCAATCTAGAATTCTGTATTTAGAGAAAATATTCTTTCAAAAATAAAGACAGACATCTTCATACAAAAAAGTACTGAGAAAATTTCTTACTGTAAGACTGGCACAAGAAGAAATAGTAAGATAGAAGTTTTTTTCAACAAAGAAATGGTCAAAGAGGAAGCATAAAACAGTCGAAAGGCAAGACAGGGGCTGGGGAGATGGCTCAGTAGAATAAGTGCTTCCCTGGCAAGTGCAAGGGTCTGAGTTCAAGCCCTGGTTCCGCAAAAAAATAAAATAAAATAAAAAAATAAAGAAAGGCAAGAGAAATACAAATACAAGGGCAACACATAAGCAATTACAAAACCCACTGAGGTCACATTATTCAAGATGTTTCCTAAGGTTTAAAATACAGAAAAAGCAAAAATGGTAATAGCACAGAAAGTAACATTGGTAACGTTGTAATAATGGTAACATAACATTCTACACAGAATACTGTGTAGAATGATTTAACAATTTAACTGTGAAGTTCCTGCATATTAAGGTAAACACTATATGAATTAAACATAAAATACATAGAGATACCAAGATATATATAAACAGGTAATTTATGATTATGAAGTAAGGACTACTTGTGCTTCCAAATGCTATAAAGTTAAACTTATAAAAGACTGGTATACAAGAAAGAAATGGTTTGGGGCTGTGGAGATAACTCAGCCACCTAAGCACCTGCCTAGGCAAGCACAAGGACCTGGGTTTGATTCCTGGCACCACATGTCACACCCGCCCCACCACAGGCACACCGAGCCAGCCAAGACTGGTGCTATAATGGTGCCCACCTGAAATCTCAGGGCTGGGGAGGCAGAAACAAGAGGCTCACTAGGAGTCCAAACTGCATAGTGAGACCCTGTACCAAATTAAAAAAAAAAAAAAAAGTAATGGTTTGCAGCTCATACAATAAACAAGTATTACCCCTAATGTATAAGAGATAAGCAGAGTTGGGGGGGGCAGAAACCTAAGAAAAAATGGGTGAAACACTAAAAGAGATCACAGAAAAACACAAGACAACTCTAGACACATTAAGTTAACCAATTTCATTCAGAGTGAAAAAAACTAGATGCAAACCATATAAAATACCACTTTTTACCTAGCTGTTTCCCAAAACCCAAAAGTTGAACCAGGTATCTGAGGGAGAAGCTGTGGAGAAACTCTCATGCAATGCCAAGAAGAACACAAAATAGGGGGCCAGCCAGATAGCTCAGCAAATTAAAGTGCCTGCTTAGGCAGACACAGGGACCAGGGTTCAATCCCCAGCATGCTACGCCAGCCCCACCCCCAACATGCACTGAGAAAGCTACTGAGATGGAGCATGGTGGGTGTAACCCCAGTGCTTGGGAGGCTGAAAACAGAAGGATCACTGAGTCCGATCTGTATAGTGACACCCTGTAGAACCTGTACTAAATAAAAATACAAAATAATAATGTCTCTGACACTAAAGCCACTAACATCCATCCACTTCTTGGAATTCATCTGATAAATCTATCTAGTACATTCATGAATGTACAGAATATGAATAACCTGGTGTGTATGAGTGTGTACATGGCTGTTCATTCTAACAGGGTTTGCAACAGTAAAAGATGGGATATAATTTAACTCAGGCACCTACATTCAATTACACAGTTTTAACAAAGAAAAATCATTTTGTGTCACAGAAATCTCTGGGACATGCTATTGAATTGGAAAAATATATATATATATGGGATTCCTGGTCCTTTGTACATTTGACTTCACCTGGAAGCTTATTAGAAACTGTACATTCTGTACTATATACAAAATAATAATAATCATAAATTTATTTAAAAAACATGAAACCAGCCAGTAAAACAGAAGTACAGTGGACCAAGAATGGCAACCCTTATAAACAATGTGTGGTGAAAGTCTTCTTCATGAGGGCTGGACAGGAAATCAGAGTGAGGAACAGGTCTGAGCTCCAGGTTACAGAGAGATTTTCAAAAAAAATACCATGGTCAGTACTATTGAATGCTGCTAAATGATGCAATAATGGGGAAAAAATCCACTGGTCTTGATCATGATTTGGTGACCCTTTGTAGAACTGATTCAGGTGAGTGGAGGTAATGCGATAAGGCTTTGTTAATCAGGTTGAAATGTAGAAACAAGACAGAACTGCCTGCAATTCTACCTAGAAACACAAACAAACAGGTACATTTAGGTGTGTTTTGAAGACTTATATTACCTCCAATCCTCCACATCTTCCAGATTTCATTCCTGGATCAAGCGGGACTATCACAGAATGGGCTACTCAAACCTCAAAGCTTCATCTCCTCGGACACTGTTTCTACTCAGAAGTGACTGAAGATATACTGCATTTATTTCAGGGCTGTTATTAAGATGACCAGGGGCGGGGGAGATGGCTCAGTGGAATAAGCACTTCCCTGACAAGCACAAGGGCCTGAGTTCAATCCCCAGTTCCACCAAAATAAATAAATAAATAAATAAATAATAAATTTTAAAAGACCAGAAAAATTTTTACAATAACCTGGATAACCCTGTAAAATTAAAAATCCTACAATTAACTTGCCAAATACTTTCTACTTCAAATTTGTTGCTCTAGTTATATTTCGCTTAATATAAACTCTTTTTTTTTCTTGTTTTGCATTGGTTTCACATCTCCTTTTATTAGTGCATACTGGCAATCTAGATTAATGGGTTTCATTTTGGCCAATTTGTACACACACATAACAAACTCTGATCATTTTCATCCCCCCACCCTGTCACCCCTCTGGCCCACAGTTCCCACTAGTTTCACATTTTCGGGGGGCTCAATGCATATATTTTGATCACATCCATCTCCCATTTTACCTGTTCTTACACTCCCCTCCCCTTGATTCCCTCTCTCTTGTCTATTAATAGTTGCCCTTCTACTTTCATCTTTTTTGTTTTTTGAGGTAGAGTCTCACGATATAACCCAGGTTGGCTTCCTCTTGTCTCAGCATCCCAAGTGCTGGGATTGCAGGCATGCCCCACTCCTGTTTCAGAGTCCAGTATTAGGGAGAACATTTGCTATTTATCTTTGGTGCTCTCCAAATCTATGTATTTTCCTCAAAATGACAAAACTGCCATTCATGGCTGAATACTACTCCATTCTGCATATATAAATTTTCTTTTTCCCGCTGGTACTGAGCACCTAGACTAGCTGACATAAACGTTGCCTTTTTCTTCCCACTTAAAAAAAAAAAATCCTTACAAAGTGTAAGTAAACAACTTACCTGTGATTTTCTCATTTTCCGCTCTTACTGGAGGAGGGAGAGCTGAGAGAAAAGGATGGATGGATGTCAGGACAGACATGGCCTGCCTTGGAGCTTGTGGACTCACCTGCCTACAGTCCCACACAAAGATACTTACATGTCCATGACGGCTCCGATATATGTTGAGTTTAGACATGACACTTTTCAGAGTGAATGTTAACATTTTGTTTCTTATTATTAGCAATTTAGGTTCTGTGACACAGAAAAAATTAAAAACATAAACAGATGAGTTTAACAAATAACAGTATTCCATATGATCAAATACTGTGGATTTGTCAAAACTGCTGTTGTAAGAAAAACAAAAACTCAGGCCATGTCTATTTTTGAGCTAACTCCATTACCCCTTGAGGTCGGCTACTCCGAGAAACCTCTGTAAAAAGGGAGGGGTGTTTAAGACAAGATAAAGTTTTTTAAATGTCTGTCTGAACTGGCTTGAAGTTTCTGAAAAGGCTCTTTTATTTAGATTAACTTTGATCAAGTCTCCCACTCCGCGCGAGGCGAACCAGGCACCTCCTCCCGCTCAATGTCTTAATCTAGATAAGGTGCGGCAGGCGGAGGGCGGACGGGCCTGCGCCCTCACCCGGGGCGAGCAGCGGGCTCGGCTCACCTCGCTGCTCCCGGGCTTCGCGGCGGTGTCACCGAGACACACTGTGAGCCGCGAGCGCGGGACCGGCGTGAGCTTCCCACGGACACCGCGACTGCAGCCCCGGGAAGCAGTTCGAGCGCCGGCGGCCTGCCCGGAACCCGCCCGGAGCAGGAGACGCCGCCGCCGCCGCCTACGGAACGAGCGCACTTGGGACAACCTGGGGCGGCAAGCGCGCCTGACGGCCGCATGGTACGCAAGCGCCGGGACGGTGAAGGGCCGCGAGCTCCGGGCATCCCATTCACGCCCAGCCACGCGCCCACAGCCCCACTCCTTGAGGTCGCAAGAGGCGCGCGCGTAGCGTCACGCGCACGTCACGCAGGCGCGCAGCCTCCCCACCAGACCACCGCGCCTCCGGTCCCGCGCACGCGCACTCCCCACGCGACCGTGCGACCGCGCCTTGGCTCCGCACGACTGGGCGCGCGCGGACGCCTGATCCGGGAGCTGGCGTCCACGCGCCGACCCGGGCTTCCCCGGTAGAGGTCGGCTCGCGGCCGTTCCAGCCTCTGCAGACTCCCACCTCCTCCTGCGTCCCCGCCTTTCTGCAATACCCCAGCCATCCCCATTCCCATCCCATGCCCAAAGGCCCAGGCTCTACACTGCTCGGCTCACCCGGCGTTCCCTCACAGCGCAGACCCGCAGACTGGGCGTGCTTTCCCACGAGGGACCCAGGGCCGCAGCGGACGCGCGGGGAGGCGCATGCGCATGCGCGCGGGGGCGGGGGTCGCGGTGGCAGTGAGGGAGCTTCGCGCGGGCGCGGGGTTCCCGGCGTGCACGGGTTCAAATGCGGCTCTTCTCTGCCCTGGAGGGTCCCGGATAGGGGACACCTCCCCGGTGTGAAGAGCTGCTGCTTTGGTCACCCCTGCAAGAGCCACAGAGATGCTGAATTCTTCCCTAGCGTGGAGTATACGTCTATCTCACATACCACGAAGTGAGGTCACGTAGAAGAACATCTGCGACCGGCATGGTTATTCTCTAGAACCAGGAAGAAGACAAGTTAGCAATGTAGTGATTAATAGGAAAGGAAGAGCCAGCGGTGGCTGGGCAGCTCAGCGAGACCCTGTTTCAAAATAATAAAGCAAACTTTGTATGTAAAAGCTCTATAAACCTCATCCCTGCAACTACTTTACCTAGGACATTTTTACGTGCACATCCTTTTACGTGCACATTATTTCTAACAATAGTAATGCTTTACACCATCTTATTTGAAATTTTCCCCAGCCTTATAACTCCTAAAAGATTTCTTCAAGTACCGAACTTAAGATGGCTATGGTCTTGACTGCTATAATGAAGTACTCCAGGAAAAAGGGGACAGGGGGGGGGGGGGGACAAAACAAAACAAAACAAAAAAACAAAAACAAACAAAAAAAAAACCAAAAAAAACCCAGTGGTTCTCTAATCAGTAATCTTTCTTGGTTTTTCAGGACTTGGAATAGCCGGTGGTCTTTAAGTAACATTGAAGTGTGTGCTAAGGACTTGCTAAAGGTCTCCAGTTAAAGGAAAAAATGTTTACTGTTTTTCCAATTAAAGGAACAAAAATGTTCAATGTGTGTGAAAATTCAAAGACTTCCAGGAGGTGGGGGGAGGACACAAGGTCTTTTGAGTTGGAATCCAAGGAAAAACACTGGGTGAATGACAAAGACTGCCATCCTGTGGCTAGGAAACCACTCAGCAGCACTTGGCCTCGGTATTGACTAGTCCACAATTGAGGTCGCCTTTAGGGCGCTGTTGCTCAAGCTAGTTCATAATAAAACCTGTTTTTCTTCACATCAGTTCTCACCTCCAGATATTGGTGGTCATATGGCTGGCAGAAGCAAACTTTGTAGTGTAACATTATGATCATTCTGAGGTAAGATTGAAGAAATAAAAAGCAGAAAAAAGATACTGAAATTAGGATTTTAAAATTGTACTTCTAGGGGGGCCTGCCCCGTAGCTCAGTTCTTTAAGTGGCTGCTTCAACAAAGCAGTCAGGCTCAGGTTGCTGTGGTTCAATCCCCACAACACAAGACAGCCAGTCATGCCTTGAAGGCATTCCAGAAAAAAAAAAAAAAAAGCTTCTGCCATTTTAGATAATTCTCTCAGGCTTTCACAGAGAGCACATTGGCCAAGCAATGGTCGTGACTCATCCACATGGCTGCACTGATAAAGGTTCTACAATCTGAGGTACAGGATCTCAGGACAAATCCTGAGGGCATTTCACTGACCTTCTCAGACCAAAAAGCTACAACTCTTGTTGCATAGGTCCTGCTTTACCTTGGTCTTAACCATCCAGCAGAAAAGTATGAAGACGAAATTATAAGAAATAAAGCCATGCTGTTAAGTTGAGCTGTGGGGGACTCAGGTCAATAATTTCTGACATTGCCAGTTAAACAGAAGACCCAAGGCTATTATGGGCTACTGGACTCTTTTAGAATATTTTGCTGAGTTTACACACCTATAATATTCAATAACGGAACTTAGAAAAAATGGGGTATACAGATGAATGTCCATTTTGTATCTGTGTATTCAAAGTGGTTGGGATAGATATATAGTTACGTTCTGTTAATGAATAGAATGATTTGTTCTAATGGTGTTTGTAAATAGGATCACAAGTCCGCATCTTGTACAGCAATTAACCACTAAGAATATATGCAGTGTATTATTTGTTGAAAAATAAATAAAATAAAATAAAATTGTACTTCTAGGTGGGTTTTTTACAATGGAGTACTATTCAGCCATAAAGAAGGGTAAATGACATTTGTAGCTAAATGGTTGGACCGTGAGACAATACTTTTAAGTGAAATAAATTAGATAGCCCTCTGTAAATACCACATTGTTTCTGGTATGGGAAACTAAAACGTGCAAAGAACCAAAATGTATAATAGAAATTGTGAAATCCAAATTGTTAAAAAGGGAAATGGGAGGGATGAGGAAGGATAAAATAGAAACAAAGCTTTGTAAATAAAGAAGAAAACAGGCAAAAAAAAAAAAAAGAACCAAGATATATCATGTACAGGTACAAATTCCCTATGATTAATGTGATCAAAACATAAATTGTACCAATGAATTTAATACAAAAAAATTGGTACAAAAACTTTTAGAAGGAACTGCAACTTCAGTATGCAAAAGTTACTCAAGGTCTTTTCCCTGCCAAGGAAGTCCCTCAAAAAATTCCTAAAGGTCTTAAAAACACAGTAAACCTATAAACTGGGCTTTAGGTTTAGTTTATGGTCGTTGAATAAGGATTTTTTTTTCTTTAGTTTATGGTCGTTGACACGACCATAAATTGTGCTTCCTCTTCTCAAGGAAGCAGCAATATTACTGGGCAGCAGATCACAACTTTAAACACATAAATGATTTGCGTTCTGGCACTGGGAAAATATCCTAGATCACCTGTCTTGAAGATGCCCCCATACCCCAGCAGCTCTTTTGCTTCCAGCTCTTCTCTCTCTTCCTCAGTCTCCCTGACTCTCCACACTAAGGTCTATTTGACATTGTTCCTCTGCCTCCTACTGAGGCTTCCTAAAAATTCTTTTTCTGTAGCAGGAGTCAGCCTCCAAACATTCTGTGTTTAGGGTAAGTTAAGTGTGGAATCTTTGGGGACAGTCTTCAAACTCAGGCTTGGACCAGCCAAAGCAAAAAGCTTTATAGAATAGCTGTAGGGAGTTTATGTAGGTATGGCCAACTACAAGACACTTAGGACAGCTAAAGTTGTCAAATACAGAAGAAATAAAAATAAAAATTTTGGGGCTGGTGAGATGGCTCAGTGGTCTAA
>NW_004524657.1:1465471-1468221 GCF_000260255.1 Octodon degus
CAAGCTTAGCAAAGCACAGGGACCACGGTTCAATCCCCCAGCACCACATGCCAGCCAGCCCTGCCCGCTGGTGGGCTGAGCTGGCCACACACACACACACACACACACACACACATAAAATTAAAAAAATAAATAAAAAAAAAATAAAAATTTCCTCTTCCACAGCATTGGGCACTTCTCAGTGGAGGTTCTGGAAATGATTTTTTAAGTATCTGTATGATCTGTATGGTGGTGTTTTCATTTCTGGAACAGAAATGTGCTCTAAAACTCATTTTACTTGGAAAACTAAAAAATCATAGGACAGGGCCCAGTGGTATGCACACATGTAGACTCAGCTATCTAAAGAGGTTGATGTATGAGAGTTGCTTAACTCAGAATCCTAAGGCTGGCCAAGGCAACACAGCAAGACTGCATCTAAAAAAATTATATGGCTCATAGTGAAAAATGGGTAAGGAATACAATACTCAAAAATTTTATGAAGGACATGGGAGAAGATAGAAACCCAGTAAAAATATTACAATTCTACATATATTAAATGGTTAAGACATAAATGCTGTATCTATGAAGACATCTGTTATGTATTGTGTATTTGTCTATATGACTTGGTTTGGTTGTGACATTTTCTGTTTACCTGTTTCTTACAACACTGCACATAAGCAAACTGAAGTTCACATTATGCTGAATTTTCTCTAGTATTTCAAACATGCTGGCTTAAGTTTTCATTTTCAACATAATATGCTGCATTTCCTACTAGGCTGTGTCCAGCTGAAGTTCAGGGGATTTTTCAGACATGGACTTAAAATGCACTCATCCTCCAACTGGGTATACCAGATGGCAACTCACTAGATGTCTAAGGGTCATGTAGTGGATTCTAATGATAGCTCTTCTAGTAGCTAATAGCTCCATTTCAAAGGGGGCCTACATTGTACACAGATCATAACCCCAAGTTCTACACTCTAAAGTGAACCTCCAATAAGCAAAACCATCAGGTCCAAAAACTTGTTTTTCTTATATTTCCAATGAATTCAGGCAGATGAAAGGGCCTCATGCTAAGTCATACATGGGCCAATCATTGGTGGCTGTGACAGAGGATTAGGTTCTACTAAATCCTTTTTCTACAACACATCATCAATGGAATAGTACCTTCTGGCAAGGCTAACACAGGATATTGCAAGCTTGAGCCATCCTACTATCATTCAAATGCAAAAACAATAGACTGATATGGCCCAAAGTTTCCACCACAGAATCCCCCTTCCTTTTTTTCCCATCACAATGTTTGCTGGAATAATGACAGCTAAATTCAGGTTCTTCTCTTCCTACAGAAGCACAGAAGCTAAATGGCCACTTGTCTCAGGCTGTAGCTTCCAAAAGATTTTGCTACCTCTTGGCTGGGGCTTTGAGAAAAGGAATCAAGGGTTAATGGATGCTAGAAGGTGGCAAAGGAATTGGTTAAAGAATATGGCAGTTTATTCCCTTTGGGTCCCTGGCCAAGGCCCATGTCTTTGTCCATGCACCTCCCAGCATAGGAAAACTTCTGGGCTCCACAGCTTTTCCTTTACATCCATCCCTCTGTAGAGACTGCAGCTCTGCCCTATAACCCTTGGCACCTTTTATTACCACTGTACCCAGTATAACGTGCCCTTGAGGGAATAGTTATTATGGCTATTTGGGTGCCTATATTCACTACAGCTATAAAAGTTTAAGATCCTTCCTTCTCTCCAAATCCCCAGTATATTCAAACCTATGTGTATGGCATTCTATCCCCTTAATAATGGGGAGACCTCAGTCATAACTTAAAGCAGCTGCTGTTCAAGTAGACAAACAGTAAGATATCAGTTACGAGTGGGGAGAGTATTTCTCTACCACCAAGACACATTTACTTTTATGACTGAACAGTGCTGTACAGACTTGGTCCACCCAATAACAACCTTGCCTTATTCATGATTTTAAGGGGAAATCATTTAGTCTTTCAAAATTAAATATCGTAGCTGTATGATTTTTTTTTTTGTAATCAAACTGAGGAAGTTTGCTTTCTATTCCTTGTTTGCAGAGTTTTTAGCACAAATAGGTACTGGACTTGATCAAATAATTTTTCTGCATCGGTATGTGTTTTTCTTTAGCCTACTCACCTAGTAGATAACACTGTCAGGCTTTTATTTTACAGATATTTTTAATGTTAAATCAGCCTTGAGTGGCGCCAGAGTTTTGAACTGCGCGCTTCGGCTCAGCGTCCCAGTCCCCTGTGTGTGGTCTGGAGTGCTGGAACATGGCAACCGTCCTCGCTGCGGAGGAGCTAGGCTCCTTGAAATACAGCAACCTACAGAACTTGGCCAAGAGTTTGGGCCTCCGGGCTAACTTGAGGGCAAACAAGCCTTAAAGGCTTTGAAAACCCACCTTAAACAGGAAGCACAAAAAGAAAATAAGAATCAGGATGAAAGTCAAGCTTTTGCATCCTCTGCTGATGTGACTGAGGTACAGATTAACAGCGGGGAACAAGCCACGAAGGAGCCGGTGGACCACATCACCAAAACAAGGAGGCGGCGGCGGCATAAGACAGTCCCTAGGGAACCTGTCTCCCAGCAGGATCATTCTGAGGTAAGCCTGAGTCATTTCACTGAACTACAGAGTCAAGACCTGGAAAACTGGGATTTCGGAACTACTGGAAAAGTCCCTTCTGTATCAGACAAGAGCCTTGGAGATGAGCATACAGTTTCCTTAGGAAAAGATAATGAAGATTCAAAGGAACCTTC
>NW_004524657.1:1469191-1473857 GCF_000260255.1 Octodon degus
ATGTCCACAGCTCTGAAAGTTATAAACATCTTAAAGCTCATAAATTCTGTAGAATGGCTTTAAGTGTTTGTATAGCTCAATTTTCTGATGAGACCCATTCCAGATTCTTAACCTAGATCTGTAATGTTAACATCCTGTTTGCTGGTGCTAATATTAACAGACTGGCAGTCCTCTTCCAGCTCGCAGCATCTACCCAAGGGCAGTGAGCTGCACTACAAGCTTCAATAGAATCCGAAAAATGTTAAGTGAGTAGGGAAAGCCACTCCCTCAGCCCATACAGAAGCTACTAAGCTTAATGAGCTGGCCCCATGGTTTGGTGATAAATCGGTATTGTATCTATGGGAAAAATGTTTTGTTTAGTATATAAGTGCCTGTTTCTTTGTCATTGCCATTTGTTACTTGCTATGTTCTTAAAAATAAAAATCTACAGCTGAAAAAAAAATCAGCCTTGCATATCTGTAATCAATGGTTGCAGGGGGAAAAAATAAGTGCTGGGTGCTGTGGGCAATGTCTGTGACCCCAGCATTCTGGAGGCTGAGGCAGAATAGGTGCAAGTTTGAGAACAGACTCGGCTACACAGTGAGGTCAAGGCCAGCTTAAACTACATAGTGAGACCCTGTCTCAAAATCTCTTCCAAAAAAGTACAGTGAAAAACAAAACCAAAATAAATGGCTTATTGATCTGTAGTGCTAGTTCCCATTTATTTAACCACCTTGGTATTTTTTCAACTTTTATCTTAGTTGTGCTAAAGATTTAGCAGTTTTACTGTTTTTTAAGACTTTGAAAAAGCTTTTATTTCTAAATGTACCTTAAACACACCCAAAATGTGCTAAACTGGTTTTGGAACTGATCCTGCAACACTGAGCAATCAAAGGATGAGCAGTCAAGGATTCCAATCCTGGGCACCAAGATGTCAATCCTCTGGCAATGCAGTCTCCAGTTTCTCCTTAGCAGTTTTTTATTTCCAGTGGGTCATGCAGTAATATTCTGTATGATGAGAGGTCCAACTTCGAGGGGGGTGGCAGCCCACATCCTCTGCTTCTATGGGCTCAATAATATGGCCTGGTTTGGTGACCACCTTGGGGGTGATAAGCTTTTGGAAGGCCCTCTGAGTGTTCCACAAAGACCCTATAGGGGTCTGGATGGTCCTTTCAAATTGTTGATGGTGAGTGAATGGATATGGAAGCACCTGAACTTGATGAGCTGTTGCATGGATATTGTGCTTCTCACTGATAATTACATTTGGCAAATTCTTGTCTTTTCTTGGAGGACCTTCAGGGGCTTTCATGAGAAACTGGCATCTTTTCTTGGCACTGCACTTCAGGCCTACACCACCCCACTCACCCCAGCCAGGCAGCATCAGGTCCACATCCTTTGGCTTATTTGCCGCCACAGCCTCTCTCTTCTCTTTCAAGAAATCTCTGATGACATCATCTCCAGCAAAAGCTTCCTTCATCATCTGCTTTAGGTTTCTCTCTTCTTCATCTTCCAATTCGTCTACTGCTGTGGGAATGGCCAAAGACTTCATGGAAGGAGGTTTGGTCAGAAGGTTCTGGAGATCAATCATTTGCACCTTTTTCTTCTCCTTAGGAACATTATTTGGGTTTCTCTTCATTTGCTCCCATTTTAACAAAGGTCTAGGAAGCTCCTTATTTTGAAAGTGTTCTTTGCCCAGATCTTCCAGTTCTTCCAGAATTTGTACTCTCTCTGCCCTCTGATGCAAAGGATATTTCTTTTCCTCACTTTTAGAAAACTTCTGGACAACAGGCTCAGGTAGTTGTTCAGGGTCTGCCTGGATTTCACCTTCTTTTCCATTACTGTGACAATTCCTAAGCATCCAAGGATTTGGTCCATCTACACACGTCTGTATTTCACTCATTACATTAGGGACATGCAGTTCTTTCTCTTTAGTACCCCTCTTCTCTTCCTCACTGTCTGAGATTACCTGGAGCTTCTGTGTCAGCTCTTTGTTCTTAGCCAATTGTTCTTGCACAGCTTGGCGAGACTCCAAGTCATATTTGGCTACAAGCATCTTTGACTTGGCCCATTTTCCACTGTTCTGGTGCTTAAGGGTCATTCGCTCCATCATTCTGGCCTTTTCAATTTTTTCCAGCTCATCCAATGCAGCAGTAGGATTTTCCTTCCACAGATGATCAAAGTCTTTTAGGGCTTTCTTGGCTTTTTTTTTCTTTGCATTTCTATGAAACTGTTTACTTTTGATTTTTTTCTCTCTTTTTGCCCTGGCTTCATAATAGGACTGTAAAGCCCGGGCCCTCTGAAGCTCTGCTCGGTGCATCTTAGCCTCTTCCAGGCTCATAGCTTTGAGAGAGATGTTTTCCATGGGAGTCAATAAAACATCTGTCACTGGCAGCTTATTTTTATGAAGGAGGTTAAAAACTTCTTGCTCCAGAGGAGTTTTTGCCTTCCAACTACTGAAGACAAGGTCAGTGGGAATAAAGGCTGCCTTCTCCTTCTCCAGGGGAAACACCAGCTGCTCTGCTTGCCGGTTCTTGAGAACAATAGGATCCCATTTGGAGAGGGTTTGCGATGTTTTATTGAATGCTATTTCTCTGTGGATCTGTTTAACTTCTTCTTTGTTAAGGGGTAATGCCACAGTTTTCTTGGATTTAACTTTATTCAGTTGCTTTTTCACAGCAGCCAATGAAGATGAAGTTCTAACAGGCTCAAGAAGATCTGAAAGGCCCAGCTTTTCTCCTGATCCTTCAGAACTCACATTGAATTCTGATACCTTCAAACTAGCCTCAGATCTCTCAGCTACTTTCCATCTCTTCTTTTCATCAAGAGAACTGATTGCTTCCAGAAGCTTTTGATGTTTTTTCTCTCCATCACTCTCACCTTCATCTTCACTAGCACTCAAGGGGTAGCTGTTTGGTAATTCCATAAGTTCTTCCTGCTGGCTTAAAGCCAGGATACCCTCTGTAGTCTGGATAGCACTCATCTCAGCAGCTTGCATCAACCATATGGGTCAAGAGTAGAAGCCAAAAGTATTTTCATTTTTGAGGAACCAGATTTTTGTTTCATAGATTTTCTCCATTATTTTTCTGCTTTCAATTTCAGTGATGTTTGCTTTTGATCTTGGCTTAGTCCATTTTCTATTCCTGTAACAGAACATCTGAGAGTGAGTAACTATAAAGAAAAGGTGTCATGATTCTACTCCAATATCTGTTCAGTTTTTAGTGAGGGCCATATTTTTCTACATACATGGAAAAGGAAGAAAGGGAAAGGGAAGTCAGCAGATGCAGAAGAGAATAAAATGAGGTAAAGAATTTGACCCACTTTGAAACAATCCACTCTTGAAAGAAATTGGTTCCTACAAGAAATACATTAATAAGGGTAGATCCTGAGAACCTCTTAAAGTAACTTAGAGAACTGATTTGACCTTTTCTTTGTTTCTAATACCAGCATTTAGAGCAATAAATTTCTTTTCAACACTGTTTTAGCCACACCTCACATATTTTGACATGCTATACTGATATTTTCCATCATTCTGTATACTTTAAAATTCTTCCTTTGAGCTGGACATGTTGGCCCATGCCTCTGTTCTCAGTGCTCAGGAGGCTGAGGCAGAAGGATTGTGGGAAGTTAGAAGCCAGCCTATGCTACATAGTGAGCTCAAAGCCAGCCTTGATTACATAGCAAGAACATGTTTCAAAAAAATTTCCTTTGAAACTATTATTCACACGTTAGAGATATGTTCTTTCAAGATTTCCTGTTGTCTTTTATATTATAGTGGCATAACTTGTTTTCTTTTTTCTTTTTCTCCATTCATTTATTGGCTACAGGGCCTCATTATACAGTTTAGACTTGTAGTGATCCTCCTGTCTCAGCATCCTCAGCACTGGAATTACAGGCATGTTCCACCATGCCCAGTTTTGGGGCCAACTCAGTGCACCTGGGGTTCTGGGGCCCCACACAGCATACAGTACTGGGGGATCAAACATGGGTTTTTACACATGCCAGGCAGGCACTTAGACTGCTGAGCTATCTCCCTAGCTGGGAATTGAATTGTTTATGAACAGAAGCATTATGAACTGAGATATTATAATGAACCTAACAGGGAAATTTGATTTAGTTCACAACCAGAATGGAATAAACTGTGCTTGTGAGTTTAGGTACCACTGTACTGGTTTTTTATTCTATCAGAGAAAATAATCCAAACAATTTCTGCCATGTTAAACTTAATGAAGCACATTTTATGACACAAATATAGTCACTTTTAGTATATTTTTCCCTTGGGATTTTAATAATGTATTCTGTTGGTTTGGTATCAAGTATTCTAAAATCTCAATGAGATCCTCTTGAGTGAGTGTGTTGTTCAGTTCTTTACCCTTTATTGTTTAGTGGATTTGTTTGTTGTTGTGATTAGGGTATGGATGTTCCCAACTATAATTACTAAACTGTCTATTTCACTTCTTGTAACTATCATGTTTACTTCATATATTTTGAAGATCTGCTGTTTAACCTGTACATATTTAAGGTATGCCACTTTCTTTTTTACATTATTTTATTTTTTGTTTTATTTTTTAAGATAATAGAAAATATTAGAAATGATACATGGGCTGGGGAGATAGCTCAGTAGAATAAGCGCTTGCCTGGAAAGTGCAGGCCCTGAGTTCAATCCCCGGTACTGAAAAAAAAAAAAAAA
>NW_004524657.1:1477612-1498121 GCF_000260255.1 Octodon degus
GCAGGGTAGCAGGAAACTCTCCGCACACTCACCGGACCTGGGCTAGGACTGGGTCTGGGGGCTCCTGGAACTCAGCAGAAAATCCTACTCGGCAGGCGGGGTGGGGGAGGCACTGCAGAGTGGTGTGGGGTGGCCCGAGGGGCTGGGAGAGGGTCCGGCCCATGCTGCGCCTGGGCTGGGACTGGTCCCGCCGGCGCAGGGTAGCAGGAAACTCTCCGCACGCAAAATTGGTTTTTAAAAAGTTGTAAGAAATTAAAAAGGAGAAAAAAATAAGCATTTATTGCTTCTTTCAATAGATATATCACTTTCCTGGTCATGGAATGATCCTTTTATCATTATGCAATATCATTCTTTCTTTCTAGAAATGCTCTGAAATCTATTTTATCTATTTATTTATGAAACCTATTTATTAATGTAGCTGCTCCTGCTTTTAATATTTGTATTGTATGTATCTTCCAACCTCTCTGGCTGTATCCTGTTGCTTTCTTTACTCCTGAGACAGTATCTGACACTCACAACTTATAAGAGAGGTTTATTTTGGTTCATGCTTATACCATGATCAGCTGGCTCCAGGCAGGAATATCATGCCACAGAGGAACTGCAGAGTAAAGCCACTCACATCACAGCAGCCAGAGAATAAGAAGTGATAAACGTGGGAAGGAGATATACCCTTATGGGTCATGCACCCAACAATTTTCCTCTTCTGTTCAGATACCACCTCCTAACAGCAAGTTAGCTACATTGCTGGATAACCCACTGCTGGGCACATGAGGCCCTAAGGGTACAGCCTTTTTTTTCTTGTGCATGTTCACACTGTATGTACTTTACAATCATTTTGGGGAATGGGTACATTATAAAAAGCTTGTTTCTTTTTTAAAAAATTTCTTTCCCCTTCCTTCCCTTCTCTTCTAAATCCTTTTTCACCATTTTAATTATTGTTGATATTATCAGTCTTAGCTTGTGTTTATGAAACATAATGTTTATACTTGAGGTGATTAGGTTACTGTACATGGCCTATCTTTATCTTTATTCTACTATTTCCCCTTTCCTTCTTCTTCTTCTTTTTTTTTTTTAAATGTATTTAGTACAGGGTCTACAGGGTCTCACTACACAGATCAGACTTGTAGTGATCCTTCCTGTTTTTCAGCCTCCCAAGTGCTGGGATTACAGGTGCAATCACAATGCCCTGTCTCAATCACTGTCTCAGCATGCCCCAGGGGTGGGGCTGGCATGGCAGGCCTCCCCTTCCTTTCTCCTTCTGCTCTCAACCATATTCTCTTGGATCCCTTCCCATTTGCAAGAGATCTATCCTGTTGTCTCCTCCTATCCATCCTTTATTATGCTTTTTATACTTTGCTTCACCAAAATG
Source organism: Octodon degus (assembly GCF_000260255.1). Taxonomy (NCBI): domain Eukaryota; kingdom Metazoa; phylum Chordata; class Mammalia; order Rodentia; family Octodontidae; genus Octodon; species Octodon degus. The sequence goes on from NW_004524657.1 coordinate 1,478,982, forward strand.
AGAAATACTATATGGTATTTAAACTTGTGTGTCTGACTTACTTCACTCCACACTTATTTTCCAGGTGTATCCTTTTTCCTATTGTGTCTCAAATTTGTCCTTTTTTTTTTTTATAGCCAAGTAGTATCCCATTAGATAGCACATTTCTTTATCCAACCATCTGCTGATGGGAATACAGGCTGCTTCCAGGATTTAACTATTCTAATTTTTTTTTTTTTTTTTTTTTTATTTTAGGGAAGGGTCGACAGGGTGTAGAGGGTTTCACTACTAGATAGGACTTGTAGTGAGCTGCCTGTTTACAACCTCCCAAGAGCTGGGATTACAGGCACATCACCATGCCCAGTCTCAATTGCTGTCTCAGTGTGCCCCGGGGGCAGGGCCAGCACAGCAGACCCAGGGATCAAACCCGACCCTTGTGCCTGCTTGCAGCTGCTTTAATCCGCTGAGCTATTTGGCCGGCCCTGTAATTTCTAATTTTAGTTCTTTAAGGAATTTCCATAGTGATTGTACAACTTTACATTCTTGGGTAACATTCTTGAAGCAAACCCTTAACAGGTTAGTTGGTTTTATGTTTTCCAGGTGGCCTCAAACTTCTAGCCTCAAGCAATTGTCCTGTGAATCTCCTGAGTTACTGGGACTACATGGGTGTATAGCTGTGCCTACCTTGTTGATTTAGAGTTTCTTATAAATAGCAGAGTGGGACCATTTTAATTACTTACAGGGCACCTGCCCATTAGCTCAGTTGTTTAAATGCCTCCTTAAGCAAAGGCAGTCAGGCTCAGGATACTGTGGCTTGATCCCCAGATCCTCATGCCTTAAGAGACCTGCTGTTAAGACATCACGAGCCAGCCCCCCAACCAAAAAAAATTACTTACAAGTCAAATTATTTAAATACAGAGTGATCAAAAATTGTAATTTTTTAGTCAATTTTTATAAGATAACAGAAATATAAAAATAACATATACAAATGCATCTCATGCAAATTGACAATCAACTGGTTGAAATCACACCCAACTGAATGACCCATGGGATAATCAGTAAAGAAATGCACTGCCTAAGTGATGCTTGGGGTAAACTGTTAAGTGGCTGAAAATTCACTCTAAAGAGTAAAAAAGCACTGGGGATATTGCTCAGTATAAAGACCCTGGGTTCAATTCCCAGTGCAACCCCCTAAATCCATTCTACCAATTTTTTCACTTTTAATTGCTGTGTTTAGACCATTTACATGTAAAATAATTATCAGTGACGGCATAAATGTTATTCTTATAATTTTTAACCTAAGAAATTCACTAGGATAGTCATTTACTCCTTTTAAAAATATTACACATATTATATATATACACATATAATATATGTACATATATGTTTTTTTAAAAAAGACAGCAAGCATATTACTTTGTAGTGCAGGCTGGCCTTGAACTCACTATGTAGCCCAGACTGGCCTCAATAGCGATCCTTCTGCCTCAGTCTCTCCAGTGCTGAGAATTCAGGCATGTGCCACCACTCCCAACATTTACTCCTCCTTTAATCCATGCTGATGTTCTATCTTCTAAAATTTGAAGACTTTTGTCATTATTTCTTTGTATTTCTCATTAACCTTTCTTTGGTTGTTCTTTAAGACATGTTTGCTAGTAACAAATTTTACTGGTTATTCTTCATCTGTGTTTCAATTATTTTTCCATATGAAATGTGTACACCTCCATCTGGCTCCTACTTTCAAATCAGAAACTACCTAATCCTCTAACTTAAATTGCCCTGTGAATCTTTCTTTTTCTGCATTAAGCCTTTTTAAATCTTTAATCTTCAGAAGTTTAACTGATGTGCCTCACTGCAGATTCCTTTGGGTTTATGTCCCAGATTTCTTCAATATGTATGGTTACGTTTTCAGGATTTTGTTTTGCTTTCATTTTTTAAAAAATGTATTTGGTACAAGGTCTCATTATGCAGCTCAGACTCAATAATGATCCTCCTGTTTTCAGTATCCCCAGTGCTGGCATTACAGGTGTGTGCCATCACACCTGTCTCAGTGGCAGGCATGGCATGTGGTGCCAGAGACTGAACATCAGTCCCTGTGCTGGCCTAAGCACGCATTTAGTCAGCTGGGCTATCTCGCCAGCCCCTGCTTTAATTTTTTCCCAATCTGAGGAATTTTCAGCTATTTCTTCAAATATTTTTCAGTTTTCTCTTCAAGAAGTACAGTGTGAGCTTTGTATTTACTGTCATTTCAATTGGTCCCCAAAAGATGTTTTTTTTTTTTAAGTCAGCTTTCTAACAGTGTCCCATGATAATGACCAAGCCTTTAATACATGGCCTTTGGTACACATTTACCATTCAAATCATAACAAACTGTTATTTTTCAGCTCCACAATACACTACTGTTAGCACCTCTTTAATAATCTCTTTATTGATATTGTCTATCTGATCACATGACATCATTCTCTTCATCTGCTCCCACTTTTTTTCTGGTTGCCAACTTTTTTTTTTTTTGAGGAACCCGGGATTGAACTCAGGCCCTTGTGCTTGCCAGGCAAGTGCTTATTCTACTGAGCTACCACCCCAGCCCCTAAGACAGGGTCTCTTTATGCACTTCAGGCTCGCCCTGAACTCACTTTGTAGCCTAGGCTGGTCTTGAACTCATAACAATCCTCCTGCTTCAGCCTTCTGAGTGCTGGGATTATAGGCATGTACCTTCATGTCTGGTTTACTTCTGTTTCTTGTATGTCATTCAATTTCTGTTCATATTGGCTATGTTTAACATTACAATGTGACCTCTGAGAATCTGATCCTCTCACTTATCTAGTGTTTGCCATTTCTTGTTGAGGTCTGAAGTTAGCAATTTGGCTAGTTACTTTTTCAAACTATGGTAGGTTTCAATTTAGGAACATTAGAGTTATGAACTTTGACAGCTGTACTGTATATGACTCATTTTTTGGCATACAAACAAATCTGACTTACAAACAATTCTCCTAGAACAGAATTTGTTTGTAAGCTGGACACTTACTGTAGCTTACAAAGATTATGCAGTAAGTTCCTGACTTATAAACACTTGTGAGAACTTTCACAAGCATGTTGTTTAAGATTAACTGTCAGTTCCAACTAATAAAAAATTCTCCCTGAAAGTTGGAGACTTACTGTATTCTTTTTTTCTTTTTGTAGAACTGGTGATTGAACTCAGGCCCTTGAGGTCAATCACTGGTTGCCAGACAAGCACTTAGTCTACTGAGCCATCTCCCCAGCCCCTATTGTATTCTTTATTGTGTGTTGTCACTGAATTTTCAGATCTTTTTCTTTAGTAGATACAGGGGTGCCTCAGTTCATGAACTTAATTTATTTTATGATTCTGGTTGTGAATTAAACTGATCACAAACTAAATAAAATTTCCCCAAGATTCAATGTAAATAATGTTAATCTGTTCTGACCCCTAAAAATGTCACAAACCAATTTTAGTCATGAACCAAAACAAATTTTCCCATAAGGTTCAATGTAAATAAGATTAATCTGTTCTGAACCATATGATTTTTAACCTCAAAAATATGAAACAAGTACAGTACAACATAAAGAGAAACACTAGCGTTGCTTGAAGCTATTTCTGGCATGGAGGACAAGAAGGAGTGTTGGGGGAGTTACTATTTGGAGGGACAATACCCTTCTATAAAGTCATCAGGGAGAGCTCCTCCAAGGATTTCCTCTCTTTGTTTCTTAGCTACCAGTTCCATTTGGATGAAAAATCCACCTAATAGCAATTGTTTTTTCTGTGCTACATAACCCTCCAGAAATGAGAAACCACAAAATCATTAATCAGATTCAAGTTTGTTCATTACATTTACATTGGGTCGGTGCTTCTCAAAGAAATCCTGGCACTCATTCCAGTTGTCCATAATGGATTTTATCATATCACTGCTAACCTCTTCCCCATCTGCATCTTTCTCAGTGGAATATTCCTCAACGGTCGCCTTCTGCTGCTCACTCTGCCCTGGAAGTGCCTTTTCCTTCTTGATATAGGTTCTATTTTGCATTTTCTTCCAGAAGAACTATGTTTCACCACAGTTGAATACCTGTTGAGTGACATATCCTTCTGCCTAATTCACGAACTCTGTGAATTCTTTCTTGTAGGCTTCCACAGCAGCCTTGTCAGAACTAGAAGCCTGGGGCTGGGGAGATGGCTCAGTGGAATAGCGCTTCCCTGGCAAGCGCAAGGGCCTGAGTTCAATCCCCAGTTCCAAAAAAAAAAAAAAAAAAAAGAACTAGAAGCCTTACCATGTCTTATCACACTGTGGACGCCATGTCTCTGGCAGAATTTATCAAACCATCCTCTACTTGCTTTAAGTGCATCACTGGTTACACTTGTAGAAGGGTTTTCTTGCAGTAAATCACTGTGAAATTTCCTTGCTTTTTCACAGATCACAGCTTCACTAACATCACCTGCCAGTTGTTTCGCATTCAACCATACTAACAAAAGTTTTTCCACCTCTTTCAGCACTTATAACCTCTGCTTGGTTAATGCTGTTATTCCTTTTGCCACATCAGCTCTTTTGATGGCACCTTTATTCTTTAAGATAGTTGAGATTGTTGACTTTGCCACTTTGAACTAAGAGGCCAGATCAGTCTCACGAATACTACACTCATGCTTCTCTACAATTCACTTCTTCAATCAATGGTTATTTTCTTCAGAAAATTCTTCTTGCCATTCTTGCTCTGCACATTTCTGTCTCCTTCATTAGTGTTCTGCACTTTCTATCACCATACTTGCGCTGTACTTTCTTTGGATCCATACTTCACTGAATAATACTATATAGTACTGTATATGCTGCAAGGCACACAAGAAAGATTCACACCCAGTGTGCACAGGTCTGTCTTTGACCTTGATCTTGACTCCAGGAAGCCACAACCATGTGTCAGAGTGGGGAAGTGGCTGAGTTAATACTCATTCAGGGAAGATGGCCATAGTTGTGTTTGTCACCTGATGTGAAGTACACAAATGGAAGTGAAATTTTGCTAAATGTTTCTATTTGGGAACTTGTTTGTGAATACAAGCATTCATTAACTAAGGCAATACTATATAAATTTCCTTAAATGCCTGAAACCAGGAAAAAAAAATTCAAGTCTGCTGAAGACCTCTGTAGTAGGATAGTCTTTCCACATTTATCTAGGCTTCCTATAAGTCTTGTCTTTACCTTTACCTATATCCTTCCCCTTTAGCTTGTGCAAAGTCCAAAGAGTAGCCAGAGGGGTAAACCTAGTGTCTCCCAGGTTCTAGGCATGTATCTTGCTAAATTCATGCATACTGTACTCCAGATGCCCCAGTTTACTCAGTATCTCTTGAAAACTTTTTTCTTCCAAGAACCTTCCTCCTAGCCTCATTCTCTCCAGATATTTGGAGCTGTCTTGTGCTTTACATTCACTACTCCATACATAGATCCTTCCTTAGCCAGCTATAGGAAGTATTACTTCATTACCTCTGGACAGACTCTTTCTGGGAAATCACTGGAGCCAAAAAGGGGAAAAATAAGGATAAGCTTCTGTGCTGATCTCTCAAGGAACCTTCAGATAAGTCAACATACTAAATCACAGTTTTAAAGAGCAAAGTCTGTTTTCCTCCTGGCACCTACTAGCTGCACAAGCAAAGCAGACTATTCTCCTAGTCTTCACAACTGACAGTGGAGATGGATGAGAGGTTGGCAAATACAAATTTTCAAAGCTTACAAAAATTCTTCATTCAGTACTCTCCTATTTGTGTTTTTATATTACATTTCATAGTTCCAAAAAGTTGATGTCAGATTTTGCCATCTTAATGGCTGATTTACTGGAAGGACTGAGCTTTGAAGTCCTTAGTCCACTCATTCCTTTAATGCTGCACTTCCACCTAGAGAAATATAGATATGAAACAAAAGTCTAATGTCCCAAGGGAGCAGGGAGCAATAGACAGAGCCCAAGAAGAGCTGCTGTCTCTCACTTGTAAATCCTGGAAAGCTGGGATTCAAGGCTGCAGATAACAGCTTCTCCTTCTGGTGCCCTGTTCTTTGAACCCTTGCTTAGGATGTTATCAGCTAGCATTTGTGTAGACCTAGTGTTAGGCAAATGGTGGAAGTCAATAGAGATAGTAGTTTGTATTTACGTAAGTAATTATGCACATTCCTTAGCCTGCCTTTAGCCCTCAAGAAATGTGAGATGCTTCTGAGGCTCTGGGCTCACTTGGAGAGAGATTAATCTCAGTGAGAACTCTGAAGCTATATTCATCAGGTCTTCTTGTTATTTATTTCGGCACCGACCCATAACATACAACATCCACCAATCTTGATGACTTGGTACTCAAGTCACTTTAATACTAAATAATGACATACTGTAATTTTCTTCACCTAGCTATTCCTTGTTTCTTATATAACCTGATGCTCATATAATTATACCTCAGTTCATGAACTCAATTCTTTCCATGATTCTGGTCACAAACTGAATTGGAAGAGAACCAGATCAAATTTTCCCATAAGGTCAACACTGAACCTAACCACTGAATTTGATTTGAATCTCGTCAAATTCAGGGGGCTTGCCGGTTAGCTCAGTTGTTTAAAGCACCTGCTTTGGCAAATCCAGTCAGGAACAGGGGACTGTGGTTCAATCTGCAGCTCCATATGCTGCACCAGGCCTGCACTTAAGGCAGCCTAAGCCAGCCAAAAACAAACAAACAAACACCCTTCGTCAAATTCAGATCAAGACCAGAATCATGGAAATAACTAAGTACATGAAACAAGGTACCACTATATTTTGTATTTGGTTGCTGACCTACATGCAGTTCTATTTTCTATAATACTATTACTGGCATATTAGTTGATGTTATAAAAAATTACTAAGAGATAATGTCCACTATGTATTATTTGGTGTAAAATGATAAACTATTACAATCTTATTTTTGGATCTAACAGTCTTATTTTTGTAATGATATAAGAGAGGTTGTCCATAGCATTTAATCTTGGTGGCCTGTAGGAAGTCAGAATATATAATTTTGTTTATTTGTATTTTATCTAATATTTGCTTACCCTTTTGATTTGTGGTCAAGCATTCATGACTGCCCATTATTTCTCCACAGTCTTAACTGGGCAGAGTATTAGTTGGGCTTCTATACTTGTACTGGCCCTTCAATTTTGGCCTTTCCCCAAGTCTAAGCAAGCATGCTAGGTCAGAACCACTGCCTCGTTGGGAAGATAAATTTCTTGTCAGACTAATCCCACCAGGCTGCTCGTTCACCTTTTCTTTTGCTTTCCAGTTAGTCCCAATTTATTTTATTGTTCACTATAGAAAATGTTCAATTTGATTTTGAGATACTTGTAAATCCTAAATTCAACATTTTTCCTATTGCGATAGATTTCTTGAATAATTTTTACTTGGGACTTTTTTTTTTTTTTTTTTTTTTTTTTTTTTTTTGGTGCAGGGTCTCACTATGCAGCTCAAACTCATAGTGATCCTCCTGTTTTCAGCTTCCCCAGAGTTGGGATTACAGACGTGCATCACCACAGCCGACTCTGTTGCCATCTCAGCGTGCCCGGGGGTGGGACCGCGCCGCTTGTGGTGCCAGGGATAGAACCCTGGCCCTTCCGCTTGCCTAAGCAGGCGCTTAGTCCACCGAGCTATGTCGCCAGCCCTGGGACATATTTTTAAGACTATTTCACTGCTGGGAAAATGCTGTTTACCTTTTAAAATACTATTCTAGCCAGGGAAATGGCTCAGTAGAATAATCGCTTGCCTGGCAAGAGCAAGGGCCTGAGTTCAATCCCCGGTTCTGCCTAAAATACCATTCTGTTAGTATTTTAATACATTTAATTTGCTAGTGTGCAATATTTTAATTTATATTGTCCTGTGTGGGCGCCTACTCACGCGCCTCATATACCTTATATACGTTCATAACTTACCTTGACATATCTTCGCTCCCACAGTTAACCGACACACTGGGTGTCGACAAATCCCACCAAGAAGTACCGGTGGGGTGTCAGCGGCTGCTGAGTTGGCGGTACCCGCTGTGAGCTGCAGCACACAAGTGACTTTCTCGTCAAATCACCAGCCTGCGGCAATGGCTACACCACGACTCCCGTCGCGCACAGGCGGCTCTTGGCGCATGCGGTCTCTGCGCTGCGCATGCGCGGCGCATGCACAGCTCGCGCGGGTTGCGGCGTTGGAGGATGCACGCGGAGCACGCTGGGAGCGGTCATTGCGCGCTTCACGCAAGTGTGCCGGCAGAGGTGGTGGCGGAAGCCTGGCAGGCTGCTTTGCTTGCGTCTCCTGCGACTGTCCGCTGGGCGTGGGGCCGGCCGCTGAACAGAACCCGAGGGCGGCTGTTCTGGAGCCGCGGCGGAGGAAGTGTCCGGGGACACTATGAGCTCCCGTGACAGTGGATTTCGCTTTTAAAGCCAGCGTGAAACACCTGCCTCGTGGGGTCGACCTGGCATCTGTGATGAGCAGTACCTGGCAGAGCAGGCCGCTGCTGGGCTCCTGATATCTCTGCTACTTCCAGATCTTGCGAACAGTCTTGCTCAGTGGGACAAACAGTTCTGGCATCCTTCTTCTAAATGGTTAGCTTTTCCAGTTTACCAGTCAGCACCGAGCCTCCAGCACACTTGTCAAGTAATTTTCAGTATGAAGAAATGATTTGGAGGATTGAATCTTACCGTGTTTCTTGGATTTTTCAGTATCTTCAGCACTCTTGGGACACAGCATCATTATTTTGAAGTAGATCTGAACAGTCCATATTTATTTCTCATCAGTCTTGATTTGAATTTATAGATCATGGAGTGGAAAATTTTCAGTGTAAACTTGGGAGAAGATTCCAGTTATAACGGATGTTATAATGGATTTGTGCATTTCTTATATTTCTCATTTTCCTTGGAGCGACGTACACCTCGTATAAAGAGGGAGACATCGCCAGAAACAAGATCCTCCATGGGGGAGAAGTACTGTATTTTGCAGTGAGTTTCCAAGCAGAGGCACTACCCAGAAAGGAGCAGAGTTTAATTTTTGCAGCCTCTAATTTTCAGACACTACATATACAGTTACTATAGAAAAACAATTTTTATTTATTTTTATAAAAGTAATTTTTAAAGTGACTTACATTAAAGCACCTCTCTCTCTCTCTCTCTCTCTCTCTCTCTCTCTGTCTCTCTTTTTAAAGCTCTGTATGAGTTCTCAAACTCAAAGAGTAAAACCATGAGAAGTGAGTGTGTGGAAAAACTTCTGGTGAAGTCTCAGTGTTACTTCATTTAGTGTGTTGTAATTTATTTCACCAGTTTTCTCTTTTAAATTTTCTTTGAGAACATGAAGTGATACTTTGTTTTAAAAATGTATGTAAAACAGGCATATTCACCTACTCAAAAAATTGCACATACACATTGCACATACCTGTCACAGTCACAGTTCATACAGTGAGTGTTTCTGATGTAGGCGGCTTAATTAGATAGAAATATTAAAGGCAGTCAGACAGGGACAGGCCCTCAAAGAAGGTAATATGAAAGACAAGGTACTTTGCAGCTGTGGAAGAGACAGATACTCCTGTTGTGTGCCAGACTTCAAGACAAAAGATTAAACAATTATAGCCACATACCTTCCTAGGGATGGGCATCAGGGACTGATATTCTAAATCTCCTGAAAAAACCAGGAAGAGTCACTAACCTAACTCCTACAGGAAAATTCCCTGTTCTGTATTCATGGCCCTTGCTCTGTGACTCGCTTCCACATTTGCTCCTAATTTAATCAATTTTACCTGAGCAGTTAATCTTACTGGTTGACCATAGCTTTGTCCCACCTTATGTGTGAGTTCCCATGTTTTCCACCTTAGACCTGCCTCACCTCATGGTTGTATTCTATGAAAATCCCTAGAAAAGGTAGATTCCTTGGCAACATACTTAGGTCCCCTTTTGTCCTTTTCTTGGACAGGAGCTTTCTTTTCCCAGAAAAATAAATTCTATTTCCAAGCTCCGTTGTTTCTAAAATCCATTCTTTGGTTTTAGAGAACACGAATTCATCCCAGGTATCTTTAAGGTTGGAAGTTTCATTTCCCTATATCACTTTTTTTTTTTTTTTTTTTGGTATCAGGGCTTGAACTCAGGACCCTGTGCTTGCCAGGCAGGCATTTATTCTATTGAGCTATCTCCCCAGTCCCCTATATCACTTCTTCCATGTGTCCATTCCCATACCTTTCTAGGGTAAAGGATGTTCTCCCACAAAGGGATATTTTACTGAGATGTTGTAATTTAGGTCTTCTATATCCCATAAAAGCTCTTCTGTTGAAAGTTTGATCCCAGTGCTACATTGTTAAGTGCTGGGAGAAAATTGTATCACAAGAATTCTGACCTCATCAGTGGATTAATTCATTGATGGGTTCATAACTTAATGGACTATCAGGAGTTGTAGGATCATTAGATGGTATGACCTGACAGCAGTAAATAGGTCTGGGGCATGCTCTTGAAGGGTATATTTTCTCTCCCACCTATTCCCTGTCCTTCCTTCCTGGCCACCAAGATGAGCAGATTTTTCTCTACTGTGTACTCCCTCCCAGGACTTTTTACTGCCAGAGGGCCTTGTGACCATGGAGGGAAACCTCTGAAACAGCCAAAAACAAGTCTTTCCTTCTTTAACATCACTCAGGTATTTTGTCAGTGTTAGAAACCTTGCTGACGTAGTGGGTGATGTTTGTACATTTTTATGTAAGCAAGTCTAAGAGTTGCAAGGCAGGTCATATCTCTAGTGACTTCATTCCTTTTTTCCTATCCAGATCTTCTTTCATAGATTTCTACATTTTTCAAAGAGCAGCAGAAAATGGACAGATCCTATGTGAGCTGTTGAAACCGTTCTTTGTTTCACAGTGGATTTTATTAGGCTAATTGTTCTTAAAGTAGAAAAGTAAAAATAGATATAACGAACTTCAAGGAAACAGTATAACACAATGGTTTAAAAATACAGCCAATAACATTGGAATAGAAAATCAGTAGGGCTATATTACCAAATTTGGGTTGCAAATACTTCTGACTCATGAAAATCAAGATGATGTGCTCATAATTTTCATTGATCATAACAGTGAAGCTACCTGATTTTTTTGGGGGGGTTCATCAAGACTTTCCAACACTGAGAGCTAAAAATAAAAAAAACCTTTTGTTGCTTTTTAAATCAGTAATGAATAAATAGCTTTCTATTGCCAATCATGAAATAAATTCCTGTACTATTTTATTTGTTCTTCAGTAAAAGCAAAAGGCAAATAGGGTGTGATTCTTCATGTCTGTGATTCCTAGAAGTGGGGATCTGTTGGGGCAGGAGGATCACTGGGAGTTTTAAATTAAGTTCAAGGCCAGCCTAAACTGCATAATAAGACCCTGTCTCAAAAAGACCAAAAGAAGGAAGGAAGGAAGGAAGGAAGGAAGGAAGGAAGGAAGGAAGTCAGATATCACACAGTTTTCAGTTAATGAAGTTTTTATTGGGAAATATTACCAGAACCTATATAGATGCCTTTCTGATGGTCTTCTCTTTTGCCTTTTCTACATAAAACTTGGAATACATGCAGAATAAGTTGACTGAGTATACCTAAAATAACCTCCCAAAAATTTTAGTCTTGTTCACAGTACAGAATGTTAAGAGATTATTTTCTGGCAAATATTGATGTACTTACTCAAATTTCAATTTATGCTTTCATACAGGGTGAATTTTTTCCCATCATTGACTGGCATTTGACCTATAAAACACAACAATGATGTATTGTTTATTTTTTTAAGAAATGAGAAATTTTATTTATTTATTTTTCCATAATTTTATTGAGAAATAAATAGCAATGAGACAGCTTCAAATCAAATTGGTAGGACAGTTCCAATAATTAACACATTGCATACTGCCTTCCTCGTGGTTGTCTGTTGTACAAGATGCAGAAATGTTATCCTATTTACAAACACTATTAGAACAAATCCTTCTATTCCTTGAATTAAGAGAATATAGCTGTATATCTGTACTAACCATTTGAATACACAGACACAAAATGGACATTCATCTATATCCCCTTATTTGTTTAGTGCCATCATTTAAATATTACAGGTGTGTGAATTCAGCAAAATATTCCAAAATAGTCCAGTAGTCCATAATAGTATTGGGTCTTCCACTTGACTGGCAATGTCAGAAGTTGTTGACCTGAGTCTCCTACAGCTCAACATAACAACATGGCTTTCTTTCTTTCTTTCTTTCTTTCTTTCTTTCTTTCTTTCTTTTTTTTTTTTGTAGGACAGTTTCAATAATTAACACATTGCATACATTCTTCCTAGTGGTTAATTGCTGTACAAGATGCAGACTTGATATCCTATTTACAAACCCCATTCAGAAAGATTTTGTTTTCTCCGAATGCCTTCAGGGCACGTTTGGCTGGCTGGAGTTGTGGGGATGGAACCACAGCAACCTGAGCCTGACTGCTTTGTTGAAGCAGCCACTTAAAGAACTGAGCTAAGGGGCAGGCCCCCTATTCTAACCATTTTGAATACATAGATACAAAATGGACATTCATCTGTATCCCCTTTTTTTTGTTTAGTTCCATTATTTGAATATTATAGGTGATATATTGTTTATTGTGGCAAAATACATGTGACACAACATTAATGTAAAGTATGCTAACCAGTGGTATTTAGTGTATTCACAGTGTTGTACATAATCACCAATTCCAGAGCACTGTCATCACCCCAAAAGGAAATATCATATCCCTTAAAATTACTTTCTGTTAACCCTGGAAAACACTAATTTACATTCATTCTCTATAGACTTTTTAAAATTCTGGGTATTTTACATAAATATAATCATACAATTTATGCTTTTTGAATGTCTGATTTCTTTTATGTTGTACAATGTTTTTAGGATTTATCTGTGGAGTGGCTTGCATTGTAATGGCTGGGATTGAATATATTGCCCATGGGAGACCAAATTAAGAGGAATTACAGAACTTTTATTAATTAGCCAGCAACCTATGTGCTCCCCACCCCACCTGGGAAGATACAAATGGCTCAGTTCTTTGTTCCCTATCTGCTTTTATAGTTTCTTTGTTGCTATGGCAACCGGGTAGGAATGTAGTGCCCCCTATATGCTATAGGTGCAGGGTCACAGCAGGAATGTGAGGCTCCTATATTCTATAGGTGCAAGGTCTCCAGCAGAGGGATTTATGCCTCAGCATGGGCAAATAGTGTGTATCTTATTGCCCTAAATGGGTCCTCTTTCTCCTTATCTCCTAAATGTTTGTGAAGTTCTGACAGGGCAGGGGAAGCAGTGAAGAATGGGGTAATTTAGGCAAGCCTGCTTCTAAGTAAATACTTCAGACAGGGGTTAAACTAAATAGAATCCTCAGTCTCTTCCTCTAAAAGTGAATAGGGTATTATGCTAGACGCCAGCTCTTATAGTACCATTCCTTTGTATGTCTGAATAATACTTTATTATATGAATGTACCTTATTTTGTTTATTCATGATTGACTTTTAGGCTGTTTATACCTTATGGCTATTGTAAATAGAATTTCAGTGACTATTTGCCTATAGTATATATATACAATTCTTCTTGATATATCTAGAAATGGAATTGTTGTGTCCTATACTTATTGTCTTTAACTTATTTAAGGTGCTGCCTGCCAGGGAGATGTCTCAGTGGAATAAACGCTTCCCTGGCAAGCACAATGGCCTGAGTTCAACCCCTGGTTCTGCCAAAAAAAAAAAAAAAAAAAAAAAAAAACAAATGTTTAAGGTGCTGCCAAACCATTTTTCATTACAGTGTTTAATTTTGTATTTCTCTAAGCAGTGTGTAAGTCTTCAAGTTTTTCTGTATCCTAGACAATTTGTGTTATTATTTTAAAACTAGTCATTTTAGTGTGTGAACTTGTATTTCATTGTGGTTTTGCTTGTTCCTAATGACACTGAACATCTTTTTGTATACTTTTTGGCCATTTGTATATTTTTTTTGTAGCAGTATCTATTCAAGTCCCTTATCTGTTTTTAACTGGGTTGTTTATTATGAGAGTATTTTTTTCTCTTTTTGTCTATAAGAGTACTTTCTGTGTACTAGATCCTTGTCACATACATGATTGTCAAATACTTCTCATTTTGTGTGTTGTTCTTCAGTCTCTTGATAGAATCCTTTTATTTTGTTCTGTTTGAAGCAGCATGTTGCTGCATATTTTAGGTTGGTCTTGAACTCACTGTGTAGCCCAGGCTGGCCTCAAATTGTCAGTGATCTACCTGTGTCAGCCTACTGAGTGCTGGGATTATAGGCATGTACCACAATGCCCAGCTTGATATTATCTTTTGATTCATAGAAGATATTATTCTTTTGTTCATATGGTCTGTCTATATTTTCTCCTATTGTTTTTGCTTTTAACATCCTATCTAAGAATCCACTGACAATCTAAAGTTATAAAGGTTTGTTTTTTATGTTTTATTCAAAGGGTTTTACAGTTTTTGCTCTTATATTAGACCTTTGATCTATTTTGAGTAAATTTTTGAATGTAGTGTAAAGCAGAAATTCAACTCTCTTGTTCACATGTGGGTATACTGTTCTAAGTATAACTAGTTTCTTAGTATACATTTTGGATTAATTTCTAGGCATAGGAAAATAATCTTATATTCTTCAAATTTACTGAATTTATTACCTTTACTGTGCAGGACCACCTGAGCAGCTCTCCTTGAAAGAAGAGCAATCATCTCCATTTTGGCTAAGCCTGACCCTATTTCCTCATATTGACATGCACAGAACTGGTTAGGATTTTTCCTTATCTCTTGAATTGGTTTTAAGCAATGCATATTGGCCTAGCCAAGGTGTTTGGGGTAATCTCTGAAGATGGCATGTGTGTTTCACTGATAACCCACACCTGCTGCTCTTTAATAGGAGCCAGGTTGAAACAGGATGAAGAGCTACTGCTGCATGCTGTTGGCTGGGATTGAGCCTCATGATAGAGGCTATGACTTCCTGGGGCTTGAAAGATGACACATCAGAGCTGAAGCATGAGAACTCCAAAACATTAGATACTATTTCAATAGCATAATGCAAATTACTTTCCCTGCATATCCTTCTCTCTGCATAAGACAGAAGTAAATACAGGCCACCTACCTAGCCTAGCTCACAGGACTCACCTACTTCCCACAATTCTCATTCTTCCTCTAGCCACTTCTTCTTGACTAAATAAAACCTAGGTGTGACCCTGGGTCAGTCTTTTTGTTCTGAAAAGCCATCTTCATGGCTGGACTTAGAGCCCCTGGGCTCCCCATAATTATAATTATAATTATAATTATAATTGTGCTTTAATATCTTTATTTTCTCTGTGGGTTGCACTGGGAAGGGCAGATTGGAATTAACTTGGTGGAATTCCAATAATGTATTTTGGGGATTACAAATATAGACTTCTTGGACTGAGATGAGGACCAGGAGGGGCTTCCTACACCCTACTAGGTTTTTTTGTGGATAATTTTCTGTTTATAAGATATCACCTACAAGGTCCAGGGGATAGCTCAGCAGCTTAAGAATCTTCTTGGAGGGGGCCTGCCCCTTAGCTCAGTTCTTTAAGTGGCTGCTTCAACAAAGCAGTCAGGCTCAGGTTGCTGTGGTTCGATCCCCACAACTCAAGCCAGCCAAACCTGCCCTGAAGGCATTTGGAGCAAAAAAAAATCCTGGCAAGTGCAAGGTCCTAAATTCAATCCCTGGCACCAACACCAAAAAAAGATGTCACTTTGCTGTTTACCAGAGATGGAATCATAGAGCTTTCTCAGGTCTTTTCTGAATGTACCCCTTATCCTGAATATGTATGCTGTCATGTAGATTCACACTTAAAAACAAAAACAAATTATAAGAATTTCCAAGAAAAGGCCCTGCTGAAATTGTATTCAGAAAAATGAAAAAAAGAAGCTGTGATAAATAAAAGTTGCAGTTATTATGAAGAGATTAGTGTAAAAGGCATTTCATATGCATGCTGCACAGACCCTCTATTCCCCAAGGCAGGAGACCAAGAAAATACGATGAATATAGGAAGACCACAAGTCCAAGTCCAGCCTGGCCACATAGTGACTCAGTGAGAACTGTCTCAAAACTAAAATGGGTAGGAAAAATTTATAGTTTAAATAAGACAGACCATCTCATGGGCAGATACATCATAATACATTCAGGTAAAGCTAGTATATTTCAAAGACAGTAGTTTTCACATCCAGACAGTATAGAAAAAAGTTCAGCAGGCTGCAAGACAGGGCATGACTCCTTACATACTTGTCCTCCAGGACACCCAGATGACTCTGTTCTCAATAAGCAAAGCATTTGCTATTGGCAAACAATTAATACATATTAAAAGTTAAGACCATTTTCCTATACTTAAAGTTGATGACTAAGTTTCTTTTGTTTCTGTTGCAAGGTCAGCACACAGAGGGTATAACCTACCACGCTCAGGCACGCTCCTCATTCGATTTGAAGTATAGCAAGAATTCATTTGAACATCCCCTGACCTACTGAGCCAGCCTACCCATAAACTAGGCCTAGCATTTCCCCTTCTTGTTTAGGGGTCACAGGAAATGCCCACCAGCTACATGTACAAGGTGCAGGGAGGCAGCAGTAGCAGGGGACAGACGAGTTGGACTACCTCAATTCACATATTGTGTGGAAATGCACCATTTCTTCTTTCTCTCCTCATTTCATTTGTGGGCATTTCATTTTATTTAACCATGATTTTCTCTGTGTATACACGTATTTTACACAAAAACACAGAATCATAATGTCATTTCATACTTACTTTTTGTACCTCCTCTACATTTGTAAATGATTATGTGTGTTGAGTTTTGAAGTACAGTGAATTATGTGCTATAGTATGCTTTGAGTTTTTAAAATACAGTTGAAATTATAAAGAACTTCTAACCTGCTGAAGTCATAATCCAGGATTATATGTCACTAAGATAGGATAATTATTTTACTACTTAAATGAAAACTAGGGAACAATTTAAATGTTTAATAACTGAAAATAATATTTTAGTTTTATAAAGTAGAATACTATACAACAGTTTAAATAATCAACTTGAGCTATATTATTTGACATGTGTAAATCTTTAAGCTACAAAAATGAAAAATAGTACATTTTAGAGCAGCAAATATAAAAAATTTCTAAGCAAAAAAAAGTATCACAAAGAATAAAGTTAAATACAGAGAGTATCATAAACACCATATTTGGAATACTTGATGAGGGCAAAGTGACTTATAGGCTGGGAAGCTAACATTTTGGAACAATAAACATGGACTTTGATTCTATACTTTCTTATTTGTAAGTGAGAGGACAGATGATTATGTTATTTTCTCTTCTTGTCTGGTTATATGAAATGTTGTATGGTAAAGTGGCTGGGCATCCTGTTCTCTGGAAGGTCAGCTACAGCTAGTGCATTATTTCTCCCTTGGAGCAGCCCTTATCTGCTGCAAGAAAGACAGGGTGGTCTCGAGGCAACTGAATCACCACTTCTGGCTGCTTCCAGTGTGTGGGGGTACAGTGGGGTGGTGGGAAGTCTAAGCTCTCCTAAGGAGAATCCAGGATGAAGTAGACAAGCAGACCATCTCTGAAAACTGGAGGCTGTTTTGTGACTAACTAGTGAGATGGGAAGGTCTCAGTCTATCAAGAGTTCCTCCAGAAACATGTCAGGAGGATGAGGAGAAAAGGTCAGGATTTTAGGTGAAGGGAATGGAAAGATACAGATACCAAGATCACTGGAGATGTTGCAGCCAAGAATGCATGCCTGTAAGCAGGGAGTCAATATTCTGTCAAAGAAATATATATCTTTTTCTGCATACAAATTTACTCATGTGAAAAGGCTGTCCAGTAGACTACTGTCAATGGACACATTTTGTTTGTTTTTGTTTTTGAGACAAGGTCTTGCTATGTAGTTCAGACCAGCCTTAATGTTACTGTGTAGCCCAGGCTAGTCTTGAGCCCATGGGGGTCCTCATGCTTCAGCCTCCCTAGTGCTGGGATTACAAATGTGCACCACCACACCCTGTCAGACAAATGTTAACATATGGCTCATGCGTACCACAAATAAGAAATTATAGATAGAATGAGAACAATGAACCTCAGATTAAAATATTTTTAGGTAAACCCAATAGTAGTTTGCATGTAATAGAGATCAGACTGTGTCTAGTCTGGCTATGTAGGACATCCAAAAAATGTTAAGCTTCCAGAAGGAAGGTGGAAGCTGACACACTTCCTAGTGTGTAGGCTGGCACTTCTGCCACATTCTGTTAAACCAAAGCAAGTCACAGGCCAGACCAGAATGAAAGATGGGGATGAGAATTTTCCTTATGAACAAAGGATACAAGGAAAGGAATTGTTAATGCATATTTAATCATCATACTAACCAAAGGAGAGCTGTACTTGTAAATCACAATGTACGAAATGATAGGAGGTTTTGGGAAATAAGGAACTCAGGGACTTGTTTGTGGGATTTAAAAATAGTAGTGTTATGGAACTGGGTAACTCTTTGTCATAAAAGCATGGACTCTGGACTGAGGCTTGCCAACTTTGAAAGCATGATCAAAGTGAAAGCTGTTGTTGATTTGCAAACCTTCAGGAGCACATGTGCTGGTGAGTGCATGTATGCAATTACCATTAATGTCTCTTCAGATATATCTGGTCAGTTTTGGTAGTGACTAACCCATGTCTTAAGATACAGCCAAGAACAGTCCCAAGCTTCAACTGAGAGAATTGAACATTCTATTCTCATGAGTATTGCTTGTTAAAAGTATTCCTTGGTGGCATACACCTGCAATCGCAGCTCTTGGAAGGCTGAGGCAGGAGGATCATTGTGAATTTGAGATCAATTTGGGCTACAAAGTGAGCTCAAGGCCAGCCTGAACTGTATAGCAAGACCCTGTCTCAACACACACACACACACACACACACACACACACACACACAAATAAAATAAAAATATTCTTGTCAGGACAGGTTTTCTTTGTTTGTTTCTGTGGTACTAGGAATTGATCCCAGGGCTTTTACACTAAGGTGCATCTCCAGATCTTTCAAAATATTATTTATTTATTTATTTATTTATTTATTTATTGACATCAGTTATTTTTATTTTAAAGAAAGAAAAAAATAAAAACAGTGGTACAAAATCTCAAAACAAGATTTTAGGAG
>NW_004524657.1:1499761-1538171 GCF_000260255.1 Octodon degus
GATAGAGTTATTACCTTAGCACCAGGTCCAGATCTGTGAAGTTCAGATTCCTCCAGGTGGGTGTTGTTTGGATCTGGCTGCTGTGCTCCACTTAATTCTGCTGCAGCAGTTAGAGTTGAACCCTTTGTGTCACTCTGGCAAGATGTTCTGCTCCTGAATCAGCTGGGTGGGTCTTGCCTCTAGCCTCTTTGCAGGGAGTTCTGCCGAAGGGTTCCGTGCTGGGTCTGCAGCCTGGGTCAGATGAGGATCCCTGGGCCCCGGGTCGTCTCATTCACTCGCCAGGCCTGCGCTCCGGGTCTGTTCAGGATACCGCGGCCCAGTCATCTCACTCACTCGCTGGGCCTGCGCTCTGGGTCTCCAAAATATTTTTTTAATCTTTGAAACAAGGTCTAACTACATTAGTGATGGTGAACCTATGGCACACGTACCATAGTGGGCATGCAAACCCTTCTCTGTTGGTACATAAGCCAAGGTACCCCAACATTACACCAGGAGCTTAATGTTGGATATCAGGTTTAATTGCAGTGTGGTCCTTTGCTACAAATGACTTCTGGGTTGCAATTTGGGCATTTGGTTCGCCATCAATGTACTACACTGTATAGACAGAACTCAAACTTGTGATCTTCTTGCCTCAGCCTCACAAGTGCTAGGATTACAGGGATATGCCACTATACCTAGCTCAGGTTTAATTCCTAATTTGTCAATTTTTGAGGTCCATAGAGATAGCTCAACAAAAGCACCTGCCTGGCAAGTGCAAGGTCCTGAGTTCGGTCTCCAGTACTGAAAAAAAAAAAAAAAAATGAAAAAAAAAAAAAAAAAGTGAAATTTGCCAGTTTTTGGACTGTCTCCAGAAATTACTCATTAATTTTTATCTAATTTTTTATAGGGAAGTCTGAAAGATTTAGAAAATGTCTCTTAAACAATAGATTGAGATGAAGAACTACATTAAAGGGCTATTTACAGATAGATGTTACCTACTAAACCCTGCCAGGCTGGCGTATTTGTGATCAAGCTGAGTAGAATGAGATACAGGTAGTATTTTATGTAACACTTTCAGAAGTTATACCACATGAGTAAAAGTAGATCTTTTCAAATCTAATCAATAAATACTATATTTAGATGCTCACTAGATAAATCAGAATAAAGAATGTTTAATAAATTCAACATCAATTAGTCATCTTTATTAGGAAGAGGAAGAAAATGCCACTTGTTTTGGGGTTAGAGCACCATTTGATAGTTACAGATTCTCAATTTACAATGGATTACATCCCATAAGCACATTGTTAGGTTGAAAATTTCCTTAGGTTGAAAATGCATTTAACACATCTGCCTTACTGTGCATCATAGCTCAGCAGCTCAGTATCCTGTAGAATATCTGTTCATGGTGTGATTGTGTGGTTGACCAGGTCATGGCTCACTGCTGCTGCTCAGCATTGTGAGTACAGTATTGTAACTCCTGTTAGTAGTCTGGGAAAAAACATTTAAAAATTACAATGAGGTTTCTGTTGAACGTCTATTGGATTCACACCATCATAAAGTCAAAAATTGTAAGTTGAGCCCTCTTCAGTGGCACAGTATTTACATATGAAATTCAGGCAGTTTTAGGGTTATTTCTCATGTAGCTGGTAGAGTTAGGTATTGTAAATTTTATATTGTTAGGTGTTAAATATGACATAGAGATATCTTATGATGGGATAAGAGAAAATTGTACAATAATACGAGGAAGCGCACCATTAACTTTAAAGAAGATAAAGGAATACTGCAGGAGGGACCAATAAACAGTTCAATTTCATTTAGACAATGTTTATTTCATATATTTGTTAGGCTACACCATGAAATTTTTTGTTTTGCTATTATAACAATTAAGTAAAAAACACATTTCATTGAAAAAATACTTCTAAGCTTAAGCGTTTAACATATAAATATACTGCACAAAGACTACCTATTCACAAATTACTATGTACATTGTTTCTAAAACACATAACATTTATAAAAGTATACTTGTAAATGGCTGCAATGTTTTCAGCTCTAGATAACAGAAAAATTGCTTTGTAAAGTGCCATGTAGTAAATATCTTGGGCTCTGTGTTTGATTTGGTCTCTGTCAAAACTACTCAACTCTGCTGATGTAGTGTAAAGGCAGCCACAGGCAAGCAACTAAGAAATGAGATTTGTCTCTGTGAGTGTTCTCAACATACCTTATTTGTGGACAATGAAATTTCAATATTCCACAAAATATTAATTTCAGCCATTTAATAATAAAAATTATTCTCAGTTTATAAGCTACAAAAATGGACCGTGGGCTAGATCTAGCTGATGGGCTATACTTTGTCATCTCTTCCTAACCCAGTCAGGATCTACTTCTGAATTACTAGAAAAAAGCTAAAAAAAAAAAAGCAAAAAGCAAAGGAAAAAGGAAAAATCAAGGCACTAGCAGCAATAATATGAGATAATATTTTGTCACCTTTTTTTGGTACAGTAAATCAGGATTGTAAACTAAAATAATATCTAATAATATCTTGAGTCTGAGACACTATTCTAGTTGCTTTAAAAATATTAACTCATTTCAACTTCAAAGTAATCCTATGACATTATTAATGCTACTATTACAGAAAAGGTACTGAGGCACAGTGGGAGATGAGTGTCAGACCCCATGCTGGCATCTGAGCCAAGGCAATAAGAGCCTGGAGTCCACAATTCAAGTAAAAACTACATTTTGTTTAAAAATTACTTCTAAGCTTCAACTTTCAACATATAAATATGCTCCACAAAACTGCTTATGCACAATTACTGTGTACATAATTTCTAAAACACATGACATTTATAAAAGTATACTTGTAAATGGCTGCAATGTTGCCAGCTTTCGGTAACAGAAAACGTACTTTGTAAAGTAAGTTTAATCATTATGCTATGTTACTTCTACCAGGATAAAAAAGGCAGGGAAGAACATTTAGGACTCTGATTCTGAATACAGACACAGATAGCTCTACCCTGATCAAACTTGAACAGATGAGGTAAGAGAAATTATATTTCTTGTATAGCACTCAGTTTTTGTTATATTAAGTGCAATAATTCTACTGTTTTCAGGTACTTTAAAAGCAGTTCAGGCTTTTGCAAAAATAAGTATGGTCCTAATTCAAAATTTGGCTGACCACATAGCTGAACATTTCACAAAAAGGTTTTAGTTCCATTTTAAAATGTTAGTCAGTAACTGTATATTTAAGTGCCAGGAAGAAGGCAGAAAAGACACACTATAATTTAAAGAGTATTGCACATTGCACTATAGTATATATTAACAACAGGAGTCACCTGTGAGACAATGGGTTACATCTTCCTACACATAAGTTACTGAGCTGAGGTGATATGTTTTCCTATATACAACTATGATATGTGTTCACATGTATGTTAGACATCTATAAGTTATAATTTGTTGCATACTTACATACATAAGCCCTAAACTAAGACTCTTCATGTCTATTTAATGATGCTGCCTGATAATTCATTTTGGCTTTAAAAACATTTTTTTAATCTGTAGATATTTGCAGGTTTCTTTAAAAAGAACAAGTAATTTTGGAATCTGTAATACAACTTATAGTATAAGCGCTTCCCTCAGTACAAATTATTTTCTTTTTAGGTGCAAATCTTTCAAATATCTATAAAGGTATTATCCAAGCACTGATGTGACATTCAATGGAACATCAGTTCTTGATAAAGACATATATTTCCTGCAATCTTTGCACTTATCCCCTTTGAATTCTCTAATATGTGAGAGCAATGTGTGTAAAAGTGGAATACTCAAGATACCCTCAGGAATTTCTTACACATGTGAGAAATTTCATTGAATGTGAGCTTTTCATTGTGTAGTGTTGGCTGCCCTGACAGAAAACTTGACATTCATTTTACTTACAGATTTTTCCTGTGTGATTTCTATGCTATAAAGTAATGACTTCTAAAATAAAATTTTTGTGTTATAATTTGTACAGTTTCTGCCATCTATAAGGTATGACAGTCAAGTCTAGTGAGTGGAAAACTTCTCCTGAATAACTGTGTAAAACTTTTTTTCTCAGTGCATTTGCTAATATTCTACAAGGTCAAATTTGGCATAAAAGTTTTCTTCTTAATGATATGCATGTGGTTTCTCTCCTGTGAATCATATGATTATGCTGAAGGATAAGTTCAGACAGAAATTCCTGATCCATACTATTTATCAGCTTTCTCCTTCTGTGTATGTGTTTTTTGATGTGCTGTGAGTTGTGACTTCTGGATAAAGGTTTCTCCACATTCCTGACACTCATAGGGCTTCTCTCCTGTGTGTTTTCTCTGATGTATGATAAAATGTGATTTCTGAGAAAAAGATTTTCCACATTCCTTGCATTCATAGGGCTTCTCTCCTGTGTGAGTCCTCTGATGTAATCTGAGGACTGAATTCACAGAGAAAGATTTACCACATTCTGTACATTCATAAGGCTTCTCCCCTGTGTGTTTTCTGTGATGTTTAGTGAGGTCTGACTTATAGAAGAAGTGTTTGCCACATTTATTACATTCAAAGGGCTTTTCCCCTGTGTGAGTTCTCTGATGTACTGTGAGGGCTGATTTCTGGTAGAAGAATTTCCCACATTCCTTACATTCATAGGGTTTCTCTCCTGTATGAGTTCTCTGATGGGTTTTGAGGTGTGAATTCCTAGTGAATAACTTCCCACATTCCTTACATTTATAGGGTTTCTCCCCTGTGTGTGTTCTCTGATGTACTGTGAGATGTGACTTCTGGGAGAATGACTTCCTACATTCCTTGCACTCAAAGGGTTTCTCCCCTGTGTGTGTTTTCTGATGAACCATGAGGTATGCTTTCACATAGAAGAACTTCCCACATTCAGTACACTCAAAGGGTTTCTCCCCTGTGTGCGTTTTCTGGTGTTCCATGAGGTGTGGCTTCTGGTAGAAGGATTTCTCACACTGACTGCATTCATAAGGTTTTTCCCCTGCATGAGTTCTTAGATGTCTATTAAGAGATGACAGATGGTAGAAGATCTTCTTACATTCTTTACATTCATAGGTTTTATCTCTAGTGTGACTTTTCTCATGAACTGTGAGTTCTTCATTTTTAGAAAAGGATTTCCCACATTTACCACAATCATAAGACTTGTTCTCAAAGTGCGTATCCCGATGGACTGTAAAGGCAGTCTTCTGGCAGAAGGTCTTTCCACATTCATTACATTCATAGCTCTCTACTTGGCGATAAGTTTTCTGAAGTTTTTTGAGTTCTCCAGTCCTACATAAAAATTTTTAGATTTATTAATAGGTAAGACTTTTAAGACTCTGTGTGTGTGTGTGTGTGTGTGTGTGTGTGTGTGTTTATTTTTCAGGTAACTCTGAGGACCAACTTCCAACGATGTTCCCATATCCACTAGGTTCACAAGGCTTCACCATTGTCAATACTCTCACATTCTGCAGTTTACTGCTGGAAAGAATGAACCTTCACATGCATTATGCAGTAGGATTTTCCAGCTGACTGCACTCTACTTTGGATAATTTAGAAGAAGCAAAAGATGACTTCCATGTTTGAATCTCCCGATCCTACTATAGAGTGTTATGTAAAATGGCATTGCCATTTTGACTATATTCTTTGGGATTCACTCCCATGTCAGTTTCCCCATATTTAGTATTAACTAATACTCTCCCATTCCAAGAACCCCCATCAAGACTTGCCACAAAGCTTCTACTTTAAACATAATTGTTACACTTGCCTTGAATTATCAGCTGGGCTCTTCTGGTTCCCTGCACCATGCTCATGGATATTCCGTAGGTTTTCTACAAGGAAATTGAGATTTTTTTAAAAATTTTTTTTTATTTTTCAACAAATAATACACTGCATATATTCTTCTTAGTGGTTAATTGCTGTACAAGATGCGGACTTGTGATCCTATTTACAAACACCATTAGAACAAATCATTCTATTCATTAACAGAATGTAACTATATATCTATCCCAACCACTTTGAATACACAGATACAAAATGGACATTCATCTGTATAACCCATTTTTCTAAATTCCGTTATTGAATATTATAGGTGTGTAAACTCAGCAAAATATTCTAAAAGAGTCCAGTAGTCTATAATAGCATTGGGTCTTCTGTTTAACTGGCAATGTCAGAAATTATTGACCTGAGTCCCCCACAGCTCAACTTAACAGCATGGCTTTATTTCTTATAATTTCGTCTTCATACTTTTCTGCTGGATGGTTAAGATCAAGGTAAAGCAGGACCTGTGCAACAAGAGTTGTAGCTTTTTGGTCTGAGAAGGTCAGTGAAATGCCCTCAGGATTTGTCCTGAGATTCTGTACCTCAGATTGTAGAACCTTTATCAGTGCAGTCATGTGGATGAGTCACGGCCAATGCTTGGCCAATGTGCTCTCTGTGAAAGCCTGAGAGAGTATCTTCTCCCCATGTGACTCTCCTTAGGCCCACTCTATGTCATCAATCACTTTCCTCTTTGGCCCCATAATCTTCTTGATCAGAAAATTTGGGACACTACCGAGGTACATGACGTTACAGTACAAGTTCTCATATGTCCTGAGTCTTAATTGACCTTAGAAGGCTAGGGCCAAAATGTTGGCTTTCCTTGTATCCCTCCTTTTTCTCTAATTTTGGTCTGCAAACTTAGGTTGTTAACCATCCAGAGGAAATTGAGATTTTAACACACTTATATTTATAGAGTTGATTCTTAGGCTTCAGGCCAAATGCCAAAATTAAAGAATTCAAATGGAAACCTCCTTTGCCTATTATTTTGGAAAAATAAAACTTTAAGAAATTCTGTAGCAAACTGGAAGGAACCTGATTATAACCTAAGCATCTCTCCCACTTCTACAAATGTGACTTTAAAACCATGCAGGTAAAAGCTAAGACAAAAACAACATAAAGTTTTCAATTCTTTTGGAAAAAACACCTAGAAGGGGAATAGCTAGGTCAAATAGGCCCTCTAATCCTAGGTTTTTGAGGACTCTCCACACTGATTTCCAAGTGGTTGTACCAATCTACACTCCAACCAATAATGGAGAAGTGTTCCTTTTCCCCCACAGCCTCACCAGCCTTTGTTATTGCTTCATTTCTTGATATTAGCCATTCTTTCTGTGATGAGAATACCACAGTGAAATATGTGCACCCATGTTTATAGTGGCACAATTTGTCATAGCTAAATCTTGCAAAGAACCCAAATGTCTATCAGCTGAGGAATAGATAAAAAAAGATGTGGTGCATTTATAGAATGGAGTATTATTGAGCTATAAGGAAGGCTTTTATAGGTAAATGGATACAACTACAGATCATACTCATAAGTAAAATAAATCAGACCTGCATGTGTAAATATCATATTGTCTTCCTAGTGTAAGAAACTGAAAGAATAAATAAAATCTGAAAGTTAGAATAGATACAGTGAAAGGGAAATAAACTGCTCAAAAGTAAAGAGCAACTGGGATGGGGGAAAACAGAAAGGAAAGAAGGAAGGGAAACACACACACACACACACACACACACACACACACACACACAGAGAGTAGCTTAGATAATTATACTACTAATTTTTGTTTCAATTTCATGTATTTGGTACAAGGTCTCAAGGTCTCAATATGCATCTTGGACTCATAGTGATTCTCCTGTGTCAGCCTCCCCAGACCTGGAATTCCAGGCATGTACCAACACACCCGGTCTTGGTGGCTGGCTTGTTGTGCCCAGGGCAGGGATGGCACAGCATGTGGTACTGGGGACTAAACTCAGGTCCTTACACTTGCCTAGGCAGGTGCTTAGACCGCTGAGCTATTTCTGTGGCCCCATACTACTAATTTCTATTGGTTTAATGAAAGGAACAGTTAATGGCTAATAGTTTGATCAGCTTTGTATGTTTGTATCTGGTAATCTGAACTTCTTTGAAGGTAATAATATGCAATATAACAACTGTTATTAATTTCCTATGATTTTGTTTCCAAAGTTCTGTATTTTTATTTTTTAAAATTCTCTTTAAAATTAAAAAAATAACAATATGGAACAAAATATACTCAAACAAAGGACAAAATATACTCGTGTCACTGAGCAGCAATGTGGTAATCCCAGAGAATGCTGTGATCCCATTAAAGATAGTGAACAGTATGCAGAATGAGAAAAATTAGTGGACACCTGTATTATTGGAAATATCAGGAAAAATTAAGTTGGATAAAGGAACTGACATGTAGGCCTTTCCCCCTTCTCAACTCACACTTAGATCTCTGTGTCAGGGTTCCTTGTATGGTGTTTTCCCCTCATCCATAGGAGACAATTCCCAGACCCCCAGTGGATACTGACAACACAGAATGTACACAACAGTATGTATACTATATTCTTTCATATTATATAGTGTATACTATGTATACTATATTCTTTTGTACACACACACAAGCCTTCACCTTTACTTGTAAAAAGCACTTCATAGATTCACTGTGGCATATCTGAATTGTCAGTATCCTTACCCCTGTGTTTTGGCGCCATTATTAAATAAAGTAAGGATGACTTGAACATAAGCCCTGCAACCTTCAATGGTCGATCTGATATTTGAGATGGCTACTGAGTGACTAAAGCAGGTCAGGTACATAGCATGGATATACTGGACAAAGAATTATTCATAGCCCAGATAAGACAAAGCAGATAACTGAACCTAATGGAAAGTGATCAGATCAGGGAAAATAATTTTATGTTTTTTTTCTGTCTATCCACACCCAGATGTCAATACTGAAGTACTGACAATTACTTTAACTTCAATTAACTCAGTCATCAATTTCCTCATATTTAGAGGAACAGTACTATAGTATAAGCTTTCACTCTCTACAAAGGTGGCTTAATTTTCACCAGGTTAAAAAAATCCCGAAATGTATATATCCCAAAAGAAAGATTTTTGGAAAAGCAGAGGGCAAACCATCTACATAACAGTACAAATTCCCACTTATAGAAACTGACATTTTCAATCCTATACATATCCTGACTACCAAATCCTATACTTCCAAAGTACCATTACCCACAATACAATCCTCAAATTTTGCTTTTATATCTTGGCCCCTATACCTCTGCTTCCAATTTATTTATTTTTTTCCAATTTATTATATAATCCTTAAAGATCAGATTACTTATCATTCTGGAACCTTTAAAATATGCATATATATATATATATATGCATTAAAGTAGCCAGTTGTGGCAGGCATATGCCTACCATTAATCCCAGTACTTGGGGGCTGGCCATATAGCTCAGCAGACTAAAGCACCTGCTTAGGCAAAGCACAGTGGCCAGGGTTCAATCCCTGGCGTCCTATGCCAGCCCCAACCCCAGGGCATGCTGAGATGACAATTGAGACTGGGCATGGTGGCATATGTCTGTTTTCCCAGTGTTTAGGGGGCCAAAAACAGGAGGATCACTATGAGTCCAATCTACGTAGTGAGACCCTGTAGACCCTGTACATAAATTTAGACTCTTACCATAATAGTCAGTTAACATTAGTTTACCATGAAAGGCCAGGGTCAGTATAAATCTGCTGTATTACACAATTACTTTT
The DNA here is from genome assembly GCF_000260255.1 of Octodon degus. Classification (NCBI taxonomy): domain Eukaryota; kingdom Metazoa; phylum Chordata; class Mammalia; order Rodentia; family Octodontidae; genus Octodon; species Octodon degus. Next base: position 1,509,328 of record NW_004524657.1, read on the forward strand.
GAGAATTTCAATTAAAATTTTGGGTGGATGCCTGTATTTGGGTGGCTTAGGCAGAAAGATTACTGCAGAAGCCAGCCAGTGCTACATATTGAGTTAATTGAAGGCCAGCATGAACCATATAGTGAGACCCTGTCTCTAAAAGAAAAAAGATGTTTGTTCTTGATCCTATGACAAAAAGGGTGAGATCAATGGACCGATCTTGTAAGATGGTCAAATGTAGAACAGGATACAAATAAAACGAAGATGAAGAGATCAGTTTTAGGAATTCTCAGCATAAAGACACAAGCTTTGGTCTTATGAAGGAGTGAATCCTTACAGGAACATAAAGCAGAACAGAGAAATGTGTCTTTGTCTTGTTTATCAAAATTTATTCTTTCTACAAATATCTAATGAGCAATATATATGGACTAGGCTTTTTTCCTGATCCTGGCAACATGTTAGTCTGCAAGTCAGAAGGTCATAAAACTATTCAAAGAAGCAGGTAGGATAATTCTGACATCATAATACCCAAAAAGGTTACAATAGATCTTAAGAAAATTAATCAGTACTACATATGAAGGATAAATGTATATAAAAGTATCAATTATATTGAAATAATAAAATGGATGAAGAACTTAATGATTTACAATGAGTCCAGAGTTTAAAGAGAGACTAGGTAGTTAAAACTGGTATTAAAAATAAGAAAGCCATGTTGTTAATTTAAAAGTGGTTGATGTCATTTAAAAATACGTCTATAACTCAGACTTAAAAACACTTTATAATTGTGTAGTCTGATGGTCTGTGCATTGGTCTAGTCCCTGGAACAACATATTTCAACTCAAAAACGAAGTGACTGGTGACTAGAGAAAGAATACAACTGAAAAAGAGTAGCCGGGAATTCTAAAGAAAAGCATAAAATTCTCAGATAAGTTTAGGGAGGGTTTAGATTTTGTATATAGGAAAAATAACTAAATTTATTTTTTAAAATGTATAACAAAGAAGAATTTAAGTGGAGAAAACAAAAATTGGGGGCATGCTTTAGGATTCTTATATATGTGGATATGATCTCTGTAATCATTTCCAAACCACAGAGAATTCAGAGAGACTCCTGAAAAATATTTCAAAAGGCAGGAGGCACCAACCTCTCCTGATAATGATAACATGGGGTATAACTTGTAATTCACCTGAACTTTGGCGACATGGAAATTCCACTTCCAGTATCCATGGCTCTTTTCCTTGCTTCAACTTCGAAATCACATTTGACTTATTCACACGGTAACCTATTAATAGAAAAATAAGAAAAATTAGGACCAGCAATCTGCTCAGCACACTAAGTGCCTGTTTAGGCAAGTGCAAGGACTGGGGTTTGATCCCCTGAACCACATGCTGCACTGAGCTGGCCAATGAGACTGGGCATGGTGGCATACATCTGTAATCTCAGCGCTGGAGAGGCTGGAAACAGGAGGATCACTATAAGTCCGAGCTGTATAGTGAGACCCTGTACGAAATATATAAAATAATAATAATAATAATAATAATAATAATAATAAATGGTACAAATTACTTGGAATTTAGGTACTCTGTAAGGAAGTACAGTTTCAAGAAAGTAACAAAGATCTCACTTAAGACACATGTTTTTCTGGTACCCAAAATAAATTCATTTTACTTCTGAAACAAAGCTAATGTCATTCAATCTTATAGGACCCCTACATGTTCCAGCAACTGGGATGAGAAGTAGAAATTATTGGGAGTTCCATATGGGGAAGTCTTTCTTACCTACTGACACCAGGTGTCTGTAATTCTCCAGCATCACATCCTTGTACAGGGTCCTCTGAGCAGGAGTTAGCAATTTCCACTCTTCCTTGGTGAATTCCACAGTAACATCCTTTAATGTCACAGGTCCCTGGAACAACATATTTCAATTCAATTTTAAGTGATGGGTGACCAGAAAAGAGTACAACTGAAAAAAGACATTTAAGAATGGGGATGTTGCTCAGTGGTAAAATGTTTACCATGCATGCACAAGGCCCTGTCTCTGATCTCCAGTGAAAGAAAAGAAGAAAGGAGGGATGAAGAGAAGGCAGAAGGGAAGAAGAGGAAGGGAGAGAAGGAAGAAGAAAAAGGACAGGAAGAAGGGAAAAAGGAAGGAAAGGAAAATGAGGAGCACACATTAAATTAAGTCCTAAAGTACTGACAAAAGAATTTACTGTGGATAGTTGTGTTCATACATAGCTTCATACATACTTAATATATAGACATTTGTTTAGTACATATCTGTTGAATCCCCCAGCTCTTATGCCCACAACTTTGCTGAAGATGCAAAGATAAATAAAAGCAACTATGCCTGTTACCAAACTTATGACAGGGAACCAAGATGTAAATTTTTGCAGGTAATGTGTATGAAGATGCTATGACACATACATACTAGATACAAGAGGGACACAAGGACAGTTATTTACATTTTGTATTATGTGTGCTTTTAATAAGTGGTTAAATTGATAAAAATTTTGGCAATAAACAGTACGTAATTGGCAAAATCAGGGATGGATGAGAAATAGCAAGTTGTAGATAACACAATATGATATGAGAATAGAGTATAGGACCAAGATTACTTAGTAGTACCTAGTACTAACAAATAATGTGCAGCAAATGGAATTCTAGTACATCATAGTAGTACTTACCCAAGAAAAACAAAATATGTGTTCACAAAAATATCAGTATATTATTAGTTATACTCGCTTTACTCAGAATTGCCAAACAAGCTGTACTCAGAATTTTCTAAAAGACAAAACAAATACTTTTAAATGTTTTTGCTGTATTAAATCAGTAATTAAATGGGTACAGCCATAGAGTTGAACAATATCTAACAATGAAAATGAACATACTACTGATACACATGCTCAAATCTCAAATGCATCATGCTGAATAAAAGAAGGCAGTCTCAAAAAGAAAAACAAAGTATATAATACAATTTATGTGATAATCAGGAAAATAAAAAATTATAGGGTTGAAAAACAGATCAGTGAGGGACTGGGGAGATGGCTCAGCGGAATAAGCGCTTCCCTGACAAGCGCAAGGGCCTGAGTTCAATCCCCGGTTCCGCAAAAAAATAAAAAATAAAAAATAAAAATAAAAACAGATCAGTGATTGTTAGGGACTTGTGATAGGAAGGTTGGTTACAAAGAGGGACCTGGGAGAACTTGATGATAATGGAATTGTTCTGTTGCTTGACTGTTGTGGTGATTGCAGGTTTTTAGGCATGTTAAAACTCACTGAAAGGTGTAACACAAACAATGATTTCTGATCTAAGTTTTAAAAAAATCACATTCTAGGATAGTTTTTTTTTTTTTTTTTTTTTGTGGAACCATGGATTGAACTCAGGCCCATGCACTTGCCAGGCAAGTGCTTATTCTACTGCACTATCTCCCTGGCCCCATTAGGATAGCTATTGCTTAAAAAAAAAAAAACAGAAAATAACAATGTTGATAAATATGTGGAAAAGTTAGAACTCAACATTTTCAGCTGGGATGAATGTAAAATGCTACAACCACTGGAAAAACAGTAGAGTGGCTCTTCAAAAATATTAAACAAAGAGCTTCAGTATGGCTCAACAATACCACTTCTGGGTAAGCATCCAAAAGAACTAAAATCAAGGACTCAGCCATTTGAACACTCATTTACAAAGCAGCATTATTCACAATAAACAAAAGATGGAGGTAACTCAAGGGCCCATGAATGATAAACATACTGTGCTACAAGAGATGCAATAGTATCCAGCCTTAAAACAAAATTCTGACCTATGCTGCAAACATGGATGAAACTTGAGTAGACATTATACTACATGAAATAAGCCATCCAGGGAAAAGCAAACCCTGTATGATTCCACATACATAGGATGCCTAAACTAGTCAAATTCAGAGACAAACTAATGTAGTAGTTTTCAGGGGTTGGAGGGAAAGAAAGGAACAGAGAAGTGCTTTTTTTGTTAGTTTGTTTTTAATAGAATGTAAGATGAAAGCAGCTCTACAGATGATTGATAATGTTTATATAATAATATAAATGTACTTAATGCTACTGAATAAAATACTTAAGATTAAAATGGAAAATGTTATATACATTTTACCACAATTAAAAATAAAGATGAGAATCAAAGCCCCCACAAACCCCAACCTACTAAAGATAGCTATATGAAAACATGAAAGTTTAAGTCAGCAGGCATTGCAGGACTAAGATTTTGGAAGACAGGAAAATCTATTGAAATAAGCCATATACCACTGCTTAGAATTTTCAGGGGATTTCTAAGTTTCATAGCCAGAACAAAGATAGCACAAGGCAGGTTAGAACTGGCATCTCTAGAATAAGGAAAAAATTTAGTACTGAGTAGAATATAGAGTGTCAAAAAATAAACTGATCTCACCCTAACCAAAGAATAGGCCCTTTACTTAGGAAATTAGAAGGTTTCTAAAGTCGACCAGAGAACTGAGAATTCCAAAGATTAACAAGGGCCAAATTTCAGATCCAGGTACTTCAGAAGAGAATGGAAGGCAACTACTTTCACTTCTTGGGGTAATTTGGAGAGAATGAACTTTTAGCAAACTTTTAATGTTTGCTTGTGGGTTTGAATACCTGAAAGTGCCAGGCACAAAGCAAGTCAACAATGACTGTACCAACTGCTTTTGATTTCATCGGATGACAAAGTGCAATTTTATATCCAAGAGGTCTCCAGCAGAAACTTCTTACCTATGGCACAGTTTTACTTCCTATCAAATATTTCTAAATGGTCAGGTTAGTCAAAATGGGGAAGCAGGATGGTTAAGACCAAGATAAAGCAAGACCTATAACAAGAGATGTAACTTTTGTATCTGACAAGGTCAGTCAAATCCCCTCAGGATTTATCCTGAAACCCTGTATTGCAGTTTGTAGGTCCTTTGTCAGGTCAGCCATGTGGATGAGTCACAGCCACTGCTTGACCAATTTCTCTCTGTGAAAGCCTGAGAGAATGTTTTCTCTGTAGGTGACTCTCCTTAGGTACACTCTATATCATCGGTCAGTTTCCTCTGTGGCCCCATAATCTCCTTGATCATAAAATTTGGGACACAACTGAGTTACATGATATTGCAATACAGGTTCTCCTATGTCCTGAGTCCTCACTGACCTTGGAAGGCTAGGTTCAAAATGTTGGCTGTCCTTGTAGCCCTTGTTTTTCTCTAATTTTTGGTCTGCAAACTTAAGTTGTTAATCTTCCAGAAGAGAAGCTTATTATTATTACCCTACAATGTAGGCAATTGACAAAAGTATAAAAATGAAGTGTAAAAAGTAAAGCCATATTAATATGCTGAGCTGCAAAGGACTCAAGTCAACAACTTCTGACATTGCCAGTCCTATAGATAACCCACTACTATTATGGACTACTGGACTATATTGGATTATTTTGCTGAATTCACACACCTACAATATTTAAATGAGAATGGAATACCCATCTCTGACAAAAGTACACAAAAAAAGGAGATACAAATGAAGGACCATTTTGTATCTGTATATTCAAAATAGGATAGATATACATCTACTTTCTCTTAATTCAATGAATAGAAAGATTTGTACTAATAGTGTTTGTGGACAGGATATCACGTCTGCATCTTGTACTATGAATAACCACTAAGAAGACAATAATATGCAATGTATTAATTATTGTAACTGTCCTACTAATCGGTTTTGAGACTGTCTCATTGTTATTTGTTTCTCAATAAAATTATTTTTAAAAATGGGGAAGCAGTTTCTGGAACCAAATAAGAAGCTCCATAATAGATTTGGATGCTCTAAAATACAAACGCCATCTTTTGTCCCCACAGGACATTGCCTGAGTCCAATAAACTCCAAAAGCTAGGAGCAGCATTTCAGATGGAGACACTTCAGGTGGGAAGAGCATTGCCTGCCAGGTAGAAAGTCCTCAGTTATCCAAAGAACAGCTGGTAGCAAGGCTAGAATACATACAGAGGCCTTAGGGTCACAATCCAAGACTTAATCCTGCCTCAAATCACTGTAGGTCAATGATTTGAATATAATTGAAGCCCATGGCCAGCTGAAATACAACAGCAATCTGAGAGAAGTGTTGTACCATTTTCTGAGGGTTATTATTTACCTATTCTTTAGAAGAACCTGTTGCTATTCCAAACATAATATCCAACATTTTATTATAAATTATAAGACATTCAAAAAAGTAGGAAACAGATTCATACTACATAATGGAGCCTAAATGAAGCAGATCCACAGATCTACAGATAATGTAGATGTGAAGATTAGCACATAAGGATTTTTTTTTTTTGTCTTCTAGTACAGGGACTACAGGGTCTCACTACACAGATTGGACTCATAGTGATCCTCGTGTGTTCAGCCTCCCAAGTGCTGAGATTATAGGCTTGTGCCACCATAACCAGTCTCATTCGCTGTCTCAATGTGCCTCCGGGGTGGGGCCGGCACAGCACGCCAGGTATCAAACCCTGGTCCTGCACCTGTCTGAGTAGGCACTTCAGTTGGCTGAGCTATTTGGCCAGCCCAGAACTTTCAAGTAATTATGATAAAAATCTTAAATGATCTAGTAAAGCATACAATACAGATAAAAGGATAGGGAAATTTATTGAGAAAAAAACAGAATTAAAAATATATTATAAGAAGTAGATGTCATGAATTAGGAAGAGAATGAGCAGGGTATAAGGAAACTATGAACTGGAAAAAAAATCAGCTCAATAGATAATCATCCAAAATAGACAATTAAAATAAAGTATCGTGGCATGTGCCTGTAATCCCAGCACTTGGGAGGCTGAAAACAGGAGAATCACTACAAGTTCGATGTGTGTAGTGAGGTTCGGTAGACCCTGCATTAAATATTAAAAATAAAATAAAATCCAAAAGCAGTCTGTAGTATTTGAGGAATTTAGAATAATGTAATATAGTCTAACATTTATGTAACTGAAATCCTAAGAAAAGAGAATGGGGCAAAGCGAATATTTGAAGAATGAGTACTCAATCATGTATGTGTGTATGTGTGCATTTAATTTGAGTCAGTGCCTATGTTATAGGGTAATAATATCATTAAGCTTCTCTTCTAGAAGGTTAATAACTTAAGTTTGCAGACCAAAAATTAGAGAAAAAGAAGGGCTACAAGGATAGCCAATGTTTTGGCCCTAGTTATTCAAGGTCAGTGAGGACTCAGGACATAAGAGAACCTGACTGTAACATCTGTAACTCAGTGTGTCCCAAATTTTCTGATCAAGGAGATTATGGGGCCACAGAGGAATGTGATAAATGATGTAGAGTGTGCCTAAGGAGAGTCAAATGGAGAGAAAACATTCTCTCGGGCTTTCACAGAAAGAAATTGGTCAAGCAGTGGCTGTGACTCATCCACATGGCTGACACTGACAAAGAACCTACAAACTGCAATACAGGGTTTCAGGATAAATCCTGAGGGGATTTGACTGATCTCGTCAGACACAAAAGTTGCATTTCTTGTTATATAGGTCTTGCTTTATTTTGGTCTTAACCATTCACCAGAAAAGTGTAAAAACGAGGTATAAAAAGTAAAGCCATATTAATATTCTGAGCTGTAAAAGGCTCAAGTCAACTACTTCTGACATTGCCAGTCCTACGGATAACCCACTACTATTATGAACTACAGGACTATATTGGATTATTTTGCTGAATTCACATACCTATAGTATTTAAGTGGCAATGGAATACCCATCTCTGACAAAAGTAAGCAAAAAAAGGAGATACAAATGAGGGACCATTTTGTATCTGTATATACAAAATAGGATAGATGTACAGCTACTTTCTCTTAATTCAGTGAGAAGAAAGATTTGTGCTAATAGTGTTTGGACAGGATATCATGTCTGCATCTTGTATTACGAATAACTACTATAAAGACAACAATATGCAATATATTAATTATTGTAACTGTCCTACTAACCTGTTTTGAAACTGTCTCATTGCTATTTCTCAATAGAATTAATAAAAAACAATTGGAGTCAGAGTCTTTTGTAGTTCATGCTGGCTTTGAACTCCCTATATAGCTCAGGCTGTCCTCAAAATTTTGGTGATCCTCCTGCCTAAGTCTCCCAAGTACTGGGATTACAGGAATGTATCACCATGCACAGCTCCAAGTATTTTTTAAAATAGTAAAAGGCAAAAACATCCAGGGCTTTATTAGGCTGTAAGAAGGATTAACAGAAAACAAACATACCTGCATGCATCAGAGTCTAAATGTTAAAAAACCTAAAGTGCAATTATGTTCAAGGACATAACAGCCTTCTAATCAGAAACCACAGAAGACAAAATATATTCTAAAAGTGCAGAAGGAATGAAAACTCTAAACACAGAGTTTTTAATTGAACAAATCATTCAAAAATCAACGTGAAAAATTTTCAGAAATTCAAGTGAATTTGTTGCTATTAGTACTGAAATGATAAAGTAAGGTCTTTAGGCCTATGAGAGAACAAAAAAGTAAATAAATAAAATAAAAAGACAATGAAATGGTTATAGAATTCAGCTTCTATTTTCTGTGGGTAATAGTGAGGATAACATAAAGGAGGGGCAGTGACAAAGCTTCAACGGTACTTGTAATGTTCATTTTTTAACATGCAAGGGGATACATTGGTGTTAGCATAATTGTCCCTAAATTGTACATATGCTTGAGGTATATTCCCTTGTATAAAGGATAACTGTCAAATGTTTAAATGAACAGTAAAATAAAAATTCAAAGTTCTATAGCCTAAAGGCTATGTACCTCCGATGCTCCTCTACTTCATTGCTTTACTCTCATCAGTCTCCCCTTAAGTCACCTTTCTATCCTTAGTGTCCGAGACTCATTTTGGAACATGCCTCAGAGTGATTGTTCTTGCTGTTCCTCCCATCTAGACAACTCTTCCCTAGATATCTACCCAGCTGCCCCTAGTTAATTTAGGACTTTCCTCAAACACGGCTTTTTAGGGCTGGGGATATAGCCAGGGACACAGTGCCTGCCTGGCAAGGGTGAGGTCCTGAGGTTTTATTTAGTTATTTATTCATTTAGTTATTTATTTTCTTTTGTGCCATTTAGTGCTCCTACTGTTTTTCAGACTCCCCAGGTTGTGAGTTTGAGGGGTTTTTGTTTTTGTTTTTGTTTTGTTTTAAACAGGTCCTGAGTTGCCTGATAAACAAAACAAAACAAAACAAAACAAAACAAAACAAAACAAAACAACCAACCCTTTCAGAATGTTGTTTCCTAATAAACCTACAGTCTATTCCTTTCTTTATATTGTTCTTCCTCTCAAATTATGAATATGCTTCTGAGTATATGCCTGAGAAATACTACTCAAATGCTGATGAATTTTATTATATATTTTAAAAGTTGTACTTTTGTACAACTTACTCATTATCCTTCTCAGAAAAGTCTATAGTAGAAAAGTGTCAGGTTCGTAATGGAGGATACAAGTTTTTCAAAATTATAATTTTTACCGTAAAGCTCAAATTTTAACAGTGGTGAAAAATACTGTTGAGTGTTGTCGACATATCCTATAATTCTATCACTGAGGCAGGTTGAGGCAGGAGGATTCCAAGTTTGAGGCCAAGCCTGGGGTACTTAGGTCAACAAAGACAACCTGTCTCAAAAGACAAAAAAGATCTGGGAGTGTAGCTCAGTGGTAGTGTGCCCCTGGGTTCGATTTCTAGTACCGAAATCTACAACAGGTTATTTACTTTAAAGCAGCAGACTCACTTAATCATTGAGAAAATGTTATACATAAAAGTGTGAGAAGCCATAGTTTGTTTACCAGTTGTTTTTCAAGTAAAAGGAATTCGATTAAACAAACAAACAAACACAAAATGGCATGCATGAGCACAAGTGACAACCAACCATCACAGTTCAGGATGCAACAGAGGGTTTTACGTGAACTTTCCATATTGTCACACAGAATATTAAAAAGACGCATACTTGAGGGTCAAGAATTAATAGTTTTACTGTTTCAGTAAGGATATCCTTAAGTAAGATTTCTACTGAGTTCCTTGGAGGAACACAATAACAATAAATTGGTGTCATTGTTTTAACTCAAGCCTTATAGTCAGCAATCTCTATAGTACTGCTTTCACACCACCAAGGCAAGAGGCAGTTTGGACCTTAATGTTAAATTTGACCCCACAGATCTCTCAAGGAGGTCTCAGCTCCCAGCATTCAGCATATCACACTTTGTGGAGAGCTGCTGTTTTACTCAAACAGTATTTTCTCCCTGTGTGATTTTTAATAATTTTTTACTTTCTCTTTTAAAAAAATCCATTAAACACACACACACACACACACACACACACACAGTGAAACAAAGGGCTAAATGACTCACTTTGAACTTGTTCATTTTTTGCTGATCTTGGGAAAGGGTAGAAACTAGGAGGCCAGAACAGGAAAAGTTGGAAGAAAGAAGTCATAAGAGACAGTGTCTCGCCGCTCCAGGAATCACCTGTGAGAAATTTCCACACAACATTTTAGTAAGATAAAATGTTGACAGTCTGTTCACTGAACAATAAATGACCTGAAAAACCAAACAACTCTTTTCTGGCATTGTAGATGGTGCTGAAGCAATTTTTTTTTTTCCTTTTTGAGACAGGATTTCACAGTACAGTTTAGGCTAGCCTTGAGCACACTTTGTAGCCCAGGCTGGTCTCAAACTCAAAACCATCCTCATGCCTCAAACTTCCAAGTACTGGGATTGCAGATGTGTGCCACCATGCCCAGCAGCAAACATTTATTGAAAAAGAATTTATTGATAGAAGTTTTTTGAGTTACACATGATTTCTTCTACTAATATCATAAACCCAATTAGAAAATCTTTTAAATTTTTTTTAAAAAGAGACATCTCTTCTGCTTATAGTTTCTCAAAATACAGTTCCTTTAATATCATATATTATGTAAGTATGCTTAGAATAAATCTGGAGACTTTAGTTCAACTACAGGGTTTATTAAAATGAGGAGGCATTAATCTTCAAAAACCCTTCATGTACCATTATGATCCTTTAAAGTTTTCACTCAAGCACAAATCTAGACAATAGATTTGGAATTCTCTGCCCTCTCAAAATTTAGGTTGGGCATAGGATAAAATTTAATAAGGCCTTCATAGACTTTAACATGGCCACCTAATTTGACACTGACATAAATCTAGCTTCTAAAATAGCAGTAGGCACTTCATGTGTGCAGCAAAAGACAGCTAGATATTCATAATCTTGAAGCCCTTTTCATAAGCAGCAGAGACCACAGTCAGCTTGCCTGAGAAGCCCAAATACCATGAAGATGAATACAGTTTTTATTTTTATTTTTATTTTTTAAATCTCTTTCATTTCCTCTCAAGACACTAATCTTTGCCCTGGATAGGGCTCCCAGCTTCTCAGCAAAACTTAAAAACTGAAAACTCAAACTGGTTTCGATTTATTCATTCAGCAGTCCAGAGCCCCTGAGAAAAACTGACCCAAAGGTTGGGCGAACCCAAGATTCTGGAACTGGAACACTCCGTGGTGAGGTCGGTGGAGTGCACTCTGCAGCTGGCTTCTGAAGACGCCCAAGGAGAGCCAGACAGACGCTGGGTACCAGTAGGGCTGGATGTCAGCGCAGGAAAGGGCGCGATCCGCGCAGGACTGAGACCTGGAACCCCACCGCCAATACCGGGTGAACCGACTCGCTGGGAGTCCGTGGCGCGGCTGCTGCTGACCACGGAAGGTGGATGTGACACCACCAGAAGGATGGTCGTGGGGCCCGAACGAGACGGTAACGGAACAGCGGCATCCTGGTGACAAGGCGAGTAGCTCACCTTTTTGGGTGACCTCTCACCTTGACAGGTCCGACTCAGGCAGCAACCCCCCAGGAGATTACCCTGGTAGTCCCTACGTGGTGGCCGCGGCCCGACCCCCTCCTCCCACGCCGAGCCACCCTTCGCCCTCCCCTCGGAGGACCTGTCCCCCTCTCTGGTCCCCACCCCTCCTGGCAGCCCGCTACAGAGGCTTCAGACACACCTTCAGGGCTAGACCTCCCTCAGGCCACTGCCCCGCTCGGAGCCGCGGCACAGAGACCCGGGCTGCCCTCAGCCCCCCGGGGCGCCGGACAAAGCTGAGCTAACGGAGCCAGAGCCGCGCATGCGCAGAGCCTGCAGGGCGTCCCAGAAATCCCCGCGCGGGTGCGGCCCCGCTACCTCCGGGACTTTGGCTCCGCAATCTGCGTGGGCTCTCGCTAGGGATACCTCTTCTTTTTTACTTAATTTATTTTTATTCTAGAGACAGGGAATTACTAAGTTGCCCTGGCTGTCGACAGCTCTCTGCAAAGAGATGGATCGTGACTTGTCAAGCACTTGGGCCTGAGCATAAAACTACCTGCAAAGAGCGATCCGTCTGGTAAATGAGGCTGTTATCCTGGTAACAACTTCCAAAATTGTGCAGATCATAGCTGAGTAATGTGATAAATCAAAAACAGAGGTGCGTACCATACATAACACTGCCTAAAAGCAAAAAAAAAAAAAAAAAAAAAGCTTAATATAAAGTATACAGACATCGCAAGAGTTTTATACAAATTGCAACGGTAGCTGGAGGTGCATTCCTTGAAGGCCTGGCCTCAAGAGAAAGATGGAATAACTATACCCGCATAACTTCCTGAGGAATAAACAATAGCGATTGATGTTCTAACTAGGCATCAGTCATCCAAGTGGGGGACAAGGACTTCTTGACCCATCTCTTCTGAAAAAAAAACCTGCCCTTTTTCTTTCAGTGTACTCTTGATATGTGACTTACTTCCCTGTTGGATCAATATTACCTAAATAACCAATTGTAATCTTATTGTTTGCTTATAGTTTTGTTGCATGTTTTACCCACTTTATGATTTTGTACCCATCTTGTGATTTTGCTTTATAAAACTTGGAGAAGGGGTCTCCTTGGTAACCCACTTTCTGGGTAGCTCACACGGGAGCTGTCTCTCAATAAAATTTGGTACTCTTAACCTCTGTTGTTCCTTAGAATTCATTCTTAGATTTGGGGGAATACAAACTCAGGGTATGGGACATCTAGCAGGTTGGGAGTTAACAATATTTCCTCCAGATATTTGGAGGCCCTATATCATTACTGGTGTATAATATCATGACTATTATTTCACTAAGGAAGATATATGAAATATATGAAAGATTGTGGTCAGTATCTTGATGACCTCACTTTATGACAACTATATCAATGAATTTCTATTCAAAATGGCTATATAAATACAAAAATTTTCACAGAGTTAAATTTAAAACCTGTAGAAATGATAACATACCATTTTCTGGGTAGCAGGTATTACAGAAATAATTAAAGCCTTCTGCCAACCTAGAAAATCCTGCTTACTGATAGAGGAAAGGAAAAAAAAACCCTTTCCAAGAATTATTATTATTGAGTGAACATTAAACCAGACTTCCGTGTACAGAAAATCCACTAATGAGTTTGCAAAGAAGGAAATACCACATTGTTATATTGCCTGGCAGGTAAAACCCATTACATATTCTCCAGGTAAAAGACCGTTTAAAGGAGGAAAGATTTATTTGTTGGTTTATGGTTTCAGAAACTTAAGACCTCGTCAGTGGACTCCAAGGTAGAAACTTCATGGCAAATGGAAATGTGCTCAAGAAAGAGGACTTTATACTACCATTTATTTCATCCTAAAAGGAGCTTGTCTTGTAGGGTAGTCCTCTGTTGGAACTGCCTTTTCCAAATGAAAGGTAAAGTTTTTATAATCTTTGAGCCAAACATTGTGGTGCACACCTTAATCCCAACACTTGGGAGGCTGAGGCAGGAAGACAGTTGCAAGTTTGAGAACAGCCTGGCTACAAGTGAGCTCAAGGCCAGCCTGAACTGCATAATGAGAACTTGTCTCAAAAAGACCCCCCCCCAATAAAGATAAAAAATTTAAAAAAATCTCAATGACAAGCAGTTATAGTAGCAACAATATGTAGCTAAGTAGCCAGGAGCCTAAGCATTTCTCAGAGATTAGGAAAATGGATACAGTCTTCCTTGATGTTTACCTTTCAAAGACATGGCACCAAGCTATTAGATTTTCCTGGGGCTGGAAGGCTTGAAGTACACCAGTAGTCCTAGTGGTTGGGAAGCTGAAACAGCAGATCAAGCTAGGGTGACCTGATCTTTTTTTTTTTTTAAAAAAGAAGACTTCCTGGAGGTGAGGGTGTCCATGGCTCAGTAATACACTCTTTGCCTACAGTGGTGGTGAACCTATGGCATATGTGCCACAGCGGGCACAATGAGCCCTCTCTACTGGCAGATGAGCTGAGTGGTTCCAGCATCATCCTAGCAGTTGAGCACTGGACATCCAGGTTTATTTGCAGTGTTGTCACTTCACAATAAGTGGTTTCGAGGTTACACGTTAGGCATTTTATCTCTAAAAGGTTCACTATTACTGGCCTAGGTTGTGCAAAGCTTTGTTTTGAGTGCCAGCAGTGAGAATCAAAAGTTTGTCTTATAAGTGTAAACTAGGAATAGGGTTATATACTTTTAAAAACGATTTACTAAATCTCCAAGAATTAGATTTAGAGTTATAAGTTTCAGAATTACATGTTTTCTCAAGTTTTAAGAGAAGAAAAGGGATGTATTGATCAGCTTTTGTCCCAGAGACAAAATCCTCAACACCTATCTACCCTCCACTTTGAGGAGTGGTTTATTTTTTGGCCCATGGTTTCTGAAGTTTAAGTCCTGGTTAGTGGACTACAAGAAAGAAATTTTATGCAAATGGGCATATCAGAGGAAAGCTGCACACCTCAGGGCAACCTGGAAGCAGAGAACTAGAGAAGAGCCCAGACAGAAAGTGGCCAGAGACCAGATACGGTCCTTGAGGTCATGCCACCATGAGCCACCCAGACACACCCAGAAGTGTGCTTTACTAAGCTAAGTATCTCTCAGGTTAATCAAGTTGGAATGAAACTAACCATTGGGCCAGGGAGATAGCTCAGCCACATAAGTGCCTGCCTGGCAAGCGCAATATGCTGAGTTTGATCCCTGGTGTAAGACTAACCATCAGAAGTGAGAAATTTATAAAAGGGAAAATTTAATTTTTATATTTATCCTTATGTAACCAACACCCTCCCACTAAAAACTGTAGCTCAGTGAAATAAAGTGCTTGTTTAGGCAGGCACAGGGACAGGGTTCAATCCCTGGCATACCCTGCCTGCCCTTCTCCCAGGGCATGCTGAAATGGCGTTTGAGATTGGGCATGGTGGCATGCTCCTGCAATCCCTGCACTTGGGAGGCTGAAAACAGGAGAATCACTGAGTCCGATCTATATAGTGAGACCCTGTAGACCCTATACCAAATACGAAAACCAAAACAAAACAGAAATACTGCATCTACATGAGTGAATGGGCTAGGAATCTATCTAGTGACACACACTGTTCCTGCCTGACAGGTGCAGGTCCTGAGTTTGATTCCCAGTACCAAAACCAAAACCAAATGTTATCCCAGTGCTGACAAAGATAGCAGTATACCCCTATGGGGATCCAAAGGCCCATTTGTTACAATATCCAAAATACTCAGTTTTCAATAATAACAACAAATTATAGTAAAGAAAAAAGAGTGAAGTGTGACCATACACAAGAAAAAATTAAGGCATAGAAATCTCTTCTGAGGGCTTAGGTGTTGCACATTATTTCCCTAAGCCCTAAAGAAATCTATGTTTAAGAAAATGAAGTTTCTTTCATTATTTGGAGGTGCTACATTTATTATACTGTATTTAAAAAAAAACTCTTAAAAGGTTGGGGGTGGCAGCGTAAGCCTATAATACCAGCACTATTTGGGAGGTTGAGTCAGGAGGATCTTTGTGAGTTCAGACCAGCCTAGGCTACAAAATGAGCTCAAGGCCAGTCTGAACTGCAGTTACCCTGTCTCAAAAAGCATTCTCTCTCTCCCTTTCTCTCTCTCTCTCTCTCTCTCTCTCTCTCTCTCTCTCTCTGTTACACACACACACACACACACACACACACACACAGAAAGACACACATTTACATCCAGAAAGCCCATATTAAAGTATTTTGAATAGAGCATATGCCATCTAATTTTGTCAATTTGACTGGATGAAGAAACTTCTGGAGAGGTAATCTGATCATGGGAGAGCTATATTCATCAGTGGACTAAGCCACTGATGATGTTCACAGCTAAATACGCCATTAGAATGTGGGGCCTGGTCGGAGGAGGTGGATCACTGAGGATGTTCCTTGGGAGGACATTTATCTCTGGTGTTCTTTCTCTATGTTGCACTTCACAGCTGACATAACATGGGCAGCTTTGTTCCACATCACCCAACCATGGACAGAACCCTGTAACAGCCAAATAAACCTCTAATGATTATCAGGTATTTTGTACTACCAACAGAAAGCTGACCAATATCAAGCAATACGAGATATTTGTAAGGCCTTTCCTGGTTTAAAACTGACATTAATTTAGGTGTTCGTATTCCAGATGAAGTCAAGAATACTTTTCTAAAGTACACAACAATGAGAAAAATATGAAAAAGTTGAGATTTTTAAATGAAATTGTGTTAAAGAGTAATCTTCCTTTGAAAGGCTTTATTCAACTACGTTCATCACATTAACACGGAGGAAGGAACTTATGACATTTATATTCTTTTGGGTAGTGCCCATTTCCTACCACTTGTCTGTAACTAGGGATTTTGTCCTCACACCTGTTTTGTTCCTGACAGATTCACTGAGGACGTCAGATCACGGGTCTGTATGAGTGGATGTGTCAGTTAAAACAGGACTTGCACCCTGGAGCCGCGTATCTAAACAGCACCCCAGGCACTTCCACAACTTCCCGGTATCCACAACCTTGCTAACAGCGGATCGCGTCAAATCGGACCTGCGCCCTGGGCGCCAATCCAGACAGTGGGGCGCAGAGCCTCACGGGAAAGCAAATTGTGCGCTGGTGGCCAATCCCGCGCGGGTTCTGCGCATGCCTCACGCAGCGGCCGCCCTCGCTTTCCCTTGTTTTTCGCGGGCCTCAGATGGGAGGCAGTCCGGGGCTGCCCAGCTGCTGTTCTTACGGGACCCGCAACACGACCCGTGATCGACGGGTGAGTTCCAAAGAGCAAGGTGAGGGGCCAGCGCCCACAAATGGGGAGGAGCCCGCGGCGCCCAGGACCGCGGCGCCTTTGTCAGGATGTGAGGCGGCTCAGCACAGGTCCAGCCCAGCACCTCGCTCACTCCGCTCTTCCCTCCCGGCAGGTTGATGGGCCCGCGGGTGGGGCGAGTGTGCGCATGCGCCGTCGTGTCCTCCCGCCGAGGCGGTGCCGCGAGGGACCGAGGGACTGTGCGGGCGTGCACCTTCTTGAGCCCGGTACCCGGGTGGGTCGGTGTTTGTGGGAGTCGCTTGCGCTACGGGCTTCCCGCCATGGCCTTGAGGCCCGGGCCCCCTGTCTAGACATCCCAGGCCCTTATTGCTCCAGCGCTTATCAGGTAGCTTGAAGAATTATCTGCTCTTTTTTGGTAGAAAAAATTAATTTTGAAAGCCATCGATCTTTTCAAGATCTCAGTTTGTTAGTGGTGCAGACTTAATGTCCGATCTCTTGACTCCCAAGCTCATACCATCTCCTTTTTTACATGTGTCAAAGGGTGTTAATTATGAAACATACTTTTTAGAAACAAAACACTTAAAGATACTAAAATTATTTTTTCTTCAAAGAATACTTTTTGCAGCTTTTGGTGCATTCACTAACAACTAAGTAATATTAGTGACAAAATTGATCTTTAACCTAAATATTTTAAACAGCTATTTTAATGAAGTAAGTTATTCATTAGGAACACTGTTAACTTGTTCCTTCATTAGACAGTGTTGTTAACTTGCATGAACAATTTTTTTATATGTATGTATTTGTGAGCATCAAGGGAGATTGAAGCTTAAAATCCTGAGGAGGCACATATTCACATTTACTTGGTGTAAAAATTTTGTGCTCAAGAGCTACATGATTATATTACAGCAGTATTGGTGTTTTTTTGTTTTGTTTTGTTTTCCATTTCCCCTGATCATCCTAAAGTGTGAAAAGGACAGGGACATTCTTCCACAGAGAGCATTTCATCTAGGGTGTGTATGTGTCTGGTAGGCAGGACAAATCATTCATCACCCTTTCTGCTTCTAACCCAGTTGTAGATTAAGAATTGCCTACATCTTTTGAAGACTAGCACAAAATGAGCAAGGTAAGATGTTTATTCATTCCCCATGTTATTTGTAAGAGTCAGTATATTGTGAGAAATTAGGTATAGATAAAAATTAAGCTTGACAAAAAATATGAAGATCTTTATGTTTTTTTGATGGGAAGATAATGTATCTTCTGTGGGAAGATCCAGCTGATCTTTTGCTGTATACTGACTGTATGATCTTGGAGTCACTCGTGTGTTGCAGATAAGTCTCTAATATTTCTGGCCACCGTGGAAAAGAAAGGCATCTACTGTATCTTCCACAGGGAAGAATGAATCTTTTGAAGACAAAAGCTTCCTAGAAGATACCTTTTTTGGTCATAACATAGGTACACATGTTGACTAACCTTCCAAGGGCAACCCCAAATGAATGAAACATTACCTTAAATCCGTGGTGGCAGACTTATGGCATGCATGCCACAGAGAGCACATGAGCTAACTTGCACCAGCGGCTAAACACTTTGCAGTGAATAAGGTCTGGAGTTCCAGTTTTGGCACATGGTCTCTAACAGTGTTCCCATCACTGCCTTAAAAATATTCTTTAGTGGTGTTAAAAAGAGAGACATGGTTCAAGTAGTGTCAGTTTTTGGGTCATTTTGTTTAATCTTGGTGTATAATTTACAGCACTGAGAAGATGCGTTGACCCACATTTTTGTCTGAATACGTGTATCAAATTAGCAGTTTATCACTTCACAATGTACAAGTCTGCAAACAGTTTCACTCCAGATGCCCTCATCTAGTGCTCATTGCTCACCCAGTGGCATGCTGTCCTGAGGGAGTCATTGTAGAGTCCAAAAGGGATGGCTGTGGTTGCACTAAGGTTTTGTTTTGTTTCAAGTTTTCTACATTCCTTTTTTCTTCCATCCAATATCAGTTTCTTTGAGCTAGAAGAGCTGTAGCTTTTCTTGTTGTGTATGTTTATTGTATCATTTTCAGTCTTTGTCTGGAAGATACACTCATTCATTTTAGGATATTTTTTACAGAATTTTGATTTTTCTGGTGGCTCTTTTTCTTAGCATTATAAAATATTGTTTTGTTTTTTACATTTACAGATTGCTTGCTGGAGTTTTTCCCAGTGTCTTCTGACTTCCACGGTTTTATTCAAATATTTATGTTTTGCTGTTGAAATAGCCTACTTTTTTTGTTCCCATTGTTTCAATGAGAAAAATAATTCTTGACATAAGTTTCTTTTTATGCTAGCAATAAAGTGTTCTTAACATATATATCATCTCAGTATGTGCATTACATTTTTATTCTCTATGCTTTGACAAAAATAGATTGCTAACTTTAATATAATGTAGTTAATTTATGTCTTAAGAGTTCTTTTCATGAGGTAAAAATTTTACTGCTTTAACTTTGTAAGTTATTCCAAAATGGATATCTGTTCACACTTAAGATAGAAATAGGGGGCTTGTGAGTTAGCTCAGTTGTTTAAGCGCCTGCTGGGGCAATCCAGTCTGGCACAGAGGACCTGGGTTCAATCCCCAGCTCCACATGCCTTACCAGATCCTCCCTTAAGGCAGCCTGAGCCAGCCAAAAAAAAAACAAGAAAGAAATACAAATACAATTGCACTAGCACCATTTATCAAATGATTGTTCTTATATCACTCTTGTCATGAATCAGTTGACCATACGTGTATGTGTGTGTGTCTCTGTTTTGAGGCTCTATTCCATTGCTACTTTTAAAAATCCTTGTGCCTGTGTTATACATTGATTTGGGCACATTAATAATAATACTTGATATATGACAGTAGTTCTTCTGGCTTAGATTTTCCTCAAGATTGCTTTGTCTATTTGAAACCCTGCATTTCCACATGTTTTAGCATTAGCTTGTCTAATGGCCATCAAAATAGCTGCTGGGAATTTGTTTGAGATTCTGTGAATCTGTACAGTAGCATGGGTAATACTGTTTCTCATGTTGAGCCTTCCCATCTGGAGCTTTCTTTGGTTTCTTCATTCTGTCTTGCAATTCTCTATGTAAGTGTTTTATTTTTCATGCTATTATTTTATTTTTTATTTTTATTTTTTTTTTGTGGAACCGGGGATTGAACTCAGGCCCTTCACTTGCAAGGGAAGCACTTATTTTACTGAGCCATCTCCCAGCCCTTTTCATGCTATTATTAATTATACCTTTCAAAATTTAATATTGTTTTGCTGATAGACATGTCTAAGATTTGTTATACTGAATGAGTAACTGTATCCTACAATACTTTTATTTGGATTTTCTTTGTGCACATAATTATGTTACTTCTCTAAGAGCTTGAGAAAAATGTTGTCATAGCAGGCTTCCTTATGTTGGTCTTAGTTTTAAACATTTCCCGTATTTTAATGTAAATGTGTTTGCTGTAACCATTTATGGAAATCCTTTATCATATTGAGGAAATTCCTTTCTATTCCTAGTTTTCCAAGTGTTTTCTTCTGTGTCTTTTTTAAAAAAAATGTATTTAGTACAGGGTCTATAGGGTCTCACTATTTTGTGTCTTTTCAAGACAGAGCTTTGCTATGCTGCTCAGGCTGGCCTTGAACTCAGTTTGTAGCCCAAACAAGCCCCAGACTTGCAGCAATCCTTCTACCTCGGCCTCTTGAATACTAGGATGACAGATGTGCACCAGCACACCTGGCCATATAAAGCATTTTTAAAATCATGCATTTCTGCGCCTACTGATATCTGCCATTCCCACCCTGCACCCCACCAGGGATTGAAATAGAGACCTTGCACTTACCAGGCAGGTGCTTATGCCAGGCAAGTGTTTATGCAGCTGAGCTATATCCCCAGCCCAATCTGTTGTTTTTTAAAAACTATTCTTATTTTAATTTTGAATTTCAGGAAATTACTTCTGATCTTCATATTCTGTCCTCTCTCTAAACTAGATGTAAGGTGATTTTTTGCTCAGATTTTGTGTTTTCTCTCATTGACTTTCTGAGAACCTCCAGTCAACTCTTGTTGAATCAATTTCGAAATTGTTAATATCCCTCAGATGCTTACTTTCATTCTGACTCTCCAGTATTACACTTTAGATCTAGCTCGTGAAAGCCCTACTTTGCTGACATACCACTCCAGTCCAGTGTCCAGTGTTCTCAAGGATGCCCCATGAATTGGTGATCACTTCTGTCCTCAGTGGCCTGTTTGCATGCCAGTTCCTCTGATAGTAGTTGGTTTAAGTGATGGTGTTTCATCCTTTGTCTCTTGCCTTTCTCAAGAGAATAGGAGGGGCTGGGGAGATAGCTCAGTAGAATAAGTGCTTGCCTGGCAAATGCAAGATCCTGAGTTCAATCCCCAGTACCGCGGGCAAGGGGGGAGAAAGGAGAATAGGTTCTAAAATAAAAATCTGATCACATTATTTCAGTGTATGCTCACATCTCTTCTGTGTCTTCTTTTTTTTCAGAACACTGACCCCAAAATAGAGATATCCATTTGAGAGGTTGTCCAAACAACCCAATTGACTGTCATCTGTGTACTTCACAGATTCTCAGTCATAGTAGTTTCATAGTTCTTCCATTTTCTACACATCCTAGTGATTGTCTCTGAGTTGAATAGAGCTTGGAATATATATTGTGACCAAATAAAATATTAGGCTGTGTTTCTGCATTTTAAAATCCAAATGAGAAGTTGGAATGCATCATAAATATATTGTAAATAAATTTCTGTAATTTGTAAGTACAAATGTTTGTGTAAAGCCACTGCATAATGAGTTTCCTGAGTGTTTCTCTGACCTTTTTACTCATGGCAGACCAAGCCAGATCCTCCTGTCCTCCTGTGCTTCCTGCCTTGTTGCTGGTTTCTTGAGCATCTGAGAGGGTCCTGCCTTTGCTTATGCCATTGTCCTGTCCTTTTGGAAATGCAGTGCAATATTATCTTCAGCCAACTTCCTCAGTGAAGTTCAAAGTAGATCTAATTTTGGTCCTTATTTATATCATTTGTATTGTCTGTAGTTTCATTTTGGTACACACTAAACATACTACTACATTTATTTCCTTATGAGATTATACATTCCTGAAATTAAAAAAAAATTATTCATCCTACTATTTACAACTGTAATAGTCCCCTACACAGTGAGGACTACTGATTTTTTTTTCTTAAATTAATACTTGAATGCCATAGCAGAGTATTCCACTTAGTTTCCTTAACCCTTGAAGTATGTGTCCCAAAAATTCTTAGAATTTTCATAGCCTATAAAGTGCATACAGTGTATTTTTTTCCATGCCATCTAATGCTATACATTTTTAACTGAACAGAAATCCCAGGGATCAGTATCATTTAAGGATGTGACTGTAGGCTTCACCCAGGAGGAGTGGCAGCACCTAGACCCAAGCCAGAAATCCCTGTACAGAGATGTGATGTTGGAGAACTACAGCCACCTGGTCTCTGTAGGTAAGGGTGTGTTATGTGATTCCAGTAGCATTTGTTTATGCCTTCCATTGTGAAGCATATGGCACTGTGCAATGTAATTATTTGAGAATCTGTTTCAGAAATCCAAGAGTGGATTGGTTACTTTTGTGCACCTGAAGATATCTGTGTTCACTTCTCTAGTGAGATGTTGTAGTATTGTGTGACCCCTCCATCAGAAGTCACAGCCTGAGTCCTTAACCATTTCCCATTAACAGGGTATTGTGTGACAAAGCCAGAGTTGATCTTCAGACTGGAGCAAGGAGAAGAGCCATGGGTATTGGAAGAAGAATTCCCAAGGCCAGGCTTCCTAGGTGAGTTAATTTGTACTGCACAAACATCAGAAGAGTCTGCAGTTAATTCAGACTGGCTACCCTGAAATTTTTTTGAAGAGTATCTCATTTAAGGACCTAGCCTCTATTGATCTCCAAACTCAAACTTCTAATGCCACTCTTGAGTATTTTGGGATGCATCTAAAGCATTTTCTATTTTTATACCTGGTATTATATTGAAGTTTTTCAATCTTCGCCCTTGCTTTTCTTGGCTACTTCATGTTCCTCAGAGCCATCTCAGTTTCCCACTTACTTCCATTGTGCTCTCCACTTTCTGTTGTCAGACATTCTTTGATATATTCATTTTTTGACTCATAATTTTTGCTGTGTGCTAGTCACTTTTTAAGAGCTGAGAATATAGTAGTTAAAAAAAAGAAAACAACCCTAACTGCTTTTATAGAATGTCTTAGTTACTTTTTTCTTTTTGCTGTGACATAATACCTGACATGCAGAGTTAAAGAAGGAAAAGTTTATTTTGGCTCACAGTTTGTAGAGGTTTCAGTCCATAGTTGGCTGGCTCCAAGGCAGAGAGGCGTTGCAAAAAAGCAGCACAGAGGAGAAACTGTCCATGGCAGGCAGAAAGCACCAAGTGAGAAACAATAAACAACAGCCTTCCTTCTATCCCTTATAGTCTATCCAGGCTACCCACTGTTAAGGCAGGTAGCACTCAACAAAATTCCCATTATTCACTCCCAAAATTATGCCAAACCAATCAGTGGACTGATTTAATAACCACACACTCTTGATCTTAGCATCATATGCCCTAGATCCAGCCACCTCAGAAAAGCCCTGCTACCATAATACCACATGAGGCTTAGAGGGGACAACTAGATATAAGCCACAATTCAGAGGTAGTACTAAAAACATAAAGGTGTTTATGGTGTATTGAAATTTCTGTATGATAAAGACTATCAAAGAAATCAAAGCCAATGTAGATTGATGGAGTGTACTTTGAGAATAGGGAAAATCTTAATGAAAAAATAATTTAATTTTATTCATGCCTTATGTAGTTCCAGTGCAATGTGTTTATCCTTTTAATTTTGAAGCATAAGTACACTGAGTATTGTGCTGTAATTATTGGTAGATTTTCAGCAGATGAACAGCATATAATACATATTTGTTTAAGTTCTCTTTCCATTCTATAGAGACTATATTGGGGTGGAGAGGTTGTCCAAACAACCCAGTTAGCTGTCATCAGTGTACTTCACAGATTTCTCAATCAAAGTAGTTTCAGCATCTTCCATTTTCTACACATCTTAAAGATTGTCTCTGAATTAAATAGAGCATGGAATATATATTGCAACCAAATAAAATATTAGGCTGTGTTTCTGCATTTTAAAATCAAAATGAAAAGTTGGAATGCATCATAAATATATTGGCAATTTATTTTTGTAATTTGTAAGTACAGATGTTTATGGAAAGCCACTGTGAAAAGTCCACTTTTCACAGTGGCTTTCCATAAACATCTGTACAACGTATTAAACAGTGAAAGGAAGAATGGTCTCTGTCAGAGAATAAGAACAATGTGAGAATGTCCTCTGGCCACTGATATCAGACATTCTAGATGTGTGTCCTCTGATTTTTAAAGGTGTTTTGGATAATTAATACTTTTGTTGTTGTTATTGTTCTTTGTTTTTATTTTTTTGAGACACACTCTCACTTTGTAGTTCAGGCTACCCCTAAGCTGTGTAGCCCAGGTTGGCCTCAAGACCGTGAAAATTAATTAGAGGACAACTGTATTTTTCTATGAACATGATTATGGTGACTTAGAGTAAATTGAAGGCATGAGGGTAAGAAGAATTTTTATTACCTCGATGTGTAGAAAGAGGGTAATAACTAAAGAACTAACAGTTGTAACAGATAGAGAGGGGAAGGGCAAAGTATTTGAGGAAATAAAAGCTGAAAACTCCCCAAATTTAGCCAAAGACAAAACTACACTTTCAGGAGCCTGACCTAATATCAAATGACGTAAATTCAAGGATATCCAAGCTGAAGGAACATGATGACTAGATTTTAATCATTAGCCATAATTCATCAGTCATAATGAAACAATGCATTGCCTGTAGCTAATGGCAGCATGACACAGGGATGTACCATCAGACAGGTGGTTGCTAAGCCATCTGTGGCTGCTAAGCTACTTCTACAAAATGACTAGAGAAAGTTTTCCACACAGAAAGCAAATAATACAAGACTTGAACCCTTAGAAATTGAAATAACTATAACACATTGCTAGAATTTAAACAAATACAGTTAATAATGCATAAAAATATCCAGGCATAATGGAGAAGACAGAAAAGAACTATATATGGGTAACATTTGAGTTAAGGTAATATAAATCTGGAATCAAATATGAAATATTTGTAACATAAGTCCTAGAGCAAAGATTAGAAAAGTAAGTATTTCATATAAGACTACACAGAAGTGGATATGATAATATTAAAAGATGTTAAGCTTTTTTAGTAATGTAGAAATATAGGACCAGAGTTAAATACTTTATACCAGTCTACATGAAAAGAAATAATAGGGTGTGGTGGCACATGCCTATAATTCCAGCACCATGGGAGGTTAAAGCAGGAGGATTATAAATTTGAGGACAGCTTGGGAAAATTAGGAAGACTGTGTTGCAGAATTTAAAATTAAATAAATAAAAAGTTGTATGGATGTAGCTCTGTGCAAAGACCCTGGGTTTAGTCCCTCATATGCCCCCACTAAAAAAAAAAAGGGAAAAAGAAAAAATGTAATCTAATAATATCAGTTATTGTTGATAGTGCGTATCAGTGGAAATTCTTTTTTTGTTTGCTTTTTTTTAAAAAAAGGGAATAAAAAATAGTAAAAAAAAATACAGAATTTCACTAAATACAATAATAAGTCAACAATGGTTGTTATGTTGCATATTGTTGTTTTCCAATTAGTTGTTCAGATTACCAGATATAAGCATGTGAAATTGATCAAAAAATTTATAAAAAATTAAAAAGGAGACTAAAAAAATGGAAGCATTAACTGTGGCCTTTAAATAGACCTGAAGAAATCAGCAGTACAAATATCTGAGCTATCCTGTGTATATACGTTTCTTTTTCCCTTTTCTCTTTCCTTTATCCCAGTTGTTCTTTCCCTTTGAACAGTTTCTTTCACTTTCACAGTATCTATTATACCTTTCAGATTTTATTTACTCTTTTCATTTTCTTACACTAGGGAGATATGATATTACACACATGAGTCTTCATCTGTTTGAAATATATAGTACATCTCAAGGTATAAAGTATAAAACTAGATCAAAGGAGATATGTGTATATATATGACACTATATATAGTGTCATAACTCCACCACTTTGGAAAAGTTTTATCTGGGGGGCCAGTAAGATTGCTCAGCAGTGTAAAGCACCTGCTTAAGGCAAGCTTAGGCAGGCCCAGGGGACCACAGTTCAATCCCTGGCACCATATGTTATGCCAGCCCTGCCCTCCAGCCAAATAAATAAATAAATAAATAAATAAATAAATAAATAAAGAGTTCTATCTGTGTGGTTGAATATATACATCCCCTTTGATCTAGCTTTTTACTTATACTGCATCTTTTGAGTTGTACTGTTTATTTCAAATTGATGAACCTGTTGCCTTATTTTTTATGTATATATGTATTTATCATTCTTAATATACCATTGGTAGATACTTTTAAAACTATAGAAGAAAGGTAAAGAGTAAAGACAAAATATACCATTCTACTTTTTAAAATCAATAAACAGAATTGTACCTTAAGATTTGTGTCAGAATAGTCCTCCCTGTCCAGCCAAGAAGCAGTAACAAGGACTGGATTTACTTTCCCATCTGAGACAGCCAGGTCAGTCAGAGGAGGTACATGAAGCACTGACATTCAAGCATTGATCATTATACAAACAAGGACATACTCAGAGCTAAGACACAAGATCTGATCCCTCTGCCCCACAGGGTAGAGACAGCAAACCCAGCAGGGATGGCAGACCCAGACAGTGCTCCGTACACATACTGAGTAGAACATTGGGAGCAGTAAATTTAGAGAAGTTTAGACTGCTTACAGTTTACACAGGTGCTATCTGCACGTAGACATGCCTGGCCTTCTGGACTATTCAGCAAAGTACTATTAATGTATGTTTGTGAGGAAATTAGTGAAAGAACTTTTTAAAATAATTAGAGGGATGAGGTTGTGAATTAAGGCAGGAGACAGGAAAAGGAATGTTGCATGACTGTCCTGCTACAAGGTTGCATATGGTTAGTTTTCTGGACTTATGTGTAAACGTAAGAATTATATAATTCTGTATGCCTATTTTTAAAATATATTCTAATTAAAAAAAATAAAATAAAATAATTAGAGGGAATAGTGGGCAGCACTTGAACAGGGGGCAGGGACTGTTCCCACCAGCCAGAGTGAAAGTTCTTTCTTTATAGTAGACTTGAGAGCTGAGAAGGCCTTGCTCAGGACTAAGGTTCAACACTGTTCCAGATTTGAGCAGAAAAGCAAAACATAAGAGTATCACATTTTCTAGATGTTTTCAGTGTGTCTTAGTTGCTTTTCTCTCATTGTTGAGAGAAAATACCTGACACCCAAAGTTAGAAAGCAAAAGGTTTATTTAGTTCACAGTTTGTGGAGGTCTTAGTCTATTTTTAGTTGACTCCAAGGCAGAGTGGCACATGGCAGAGGAGCACCACAGGGGAGAACAGTTCATGGTGCTCACAGGATAGCAAAAGCAACAAGGGAGGGGGAGACAAGACTTTTTGTGTCCCTTACATTGTATGAAGGTTACCCATACTGGGGCTAATGTAGTACTTATACCCTTACTCCTAGCCAGAACTATGCTAAACCATTCAGTAGACTGATTTACTATTCACACATACTAAAGCCTAATGTTATACCCTCTAGATTTGGCCATATAATGGTGACTTGAATTTTCTGGGGCTTTTTCCTTCCCTAGTTATAGTAGTCGTGGGTTGTTACAAGTAATTTTTTTTTAATTGAGAAACAAATAGCAATGAGACAGTTTCAAAGCAGGTTAGTAAAACAGTTACAATAATTAATACATTGCATATTATTGTCTTCGTGGTAGTTTTTCATAGTACAAGATGCAGATGTGATATCCTGTCCAAACACTGTTAGTACAAATCTTTCTTCTCATTGAATTAAGAGAAAGTAGCTGTATATCTATCCTAACTATGCTGTATATAGATACAAAATGGTCCTTCATTTGTATCCTTTTTTGTTTAGTTTTGTCAGAGATGGGTATTCCATTGCCATTTTAATATTGTAGGTGTGTGAATTCAGCAAAATAATCCAACATAGTCCAGTAGTCTATAATAGTAGTGGGTTATCTGTAGGACTGGCAATGTCAGAAGTTGTTGACTTGAGCCTTTTACAGCTCAGCATATTAATATGGCTTTACTTTTTATACCTCATATTTATACTTTTCTGGTGGATGGTTAAGACCAAGATAAAACAAGACTTATATAACAAGAAATGTAACTTTTGTATCTGACAAGGTCAGTCAAATCCCCTCAGGATTTACCCTGAAACCTTGTACTCCAGTTTGTAGATCCTTTCTCAGTGTCAGCCATGTGGATGAGTCATGGCCTATTACAAGTAATGTTATGAGCTTGCCTAATGTCAGTCATCATTATTTTATGGAGATTGCATGGAGAGATTTAAGTTATTATTAATACTTTGAAAACCAAAAATATGTGTTCTGATAGCCAGATTCTTTAACCTTTTCCCACTATATCAGGTTTTTTGTTTGTGGAGGCTTTTTTTTTCCCCACCTCAAACCCTTGAAATAGAGAAACTATATATTTTGATTATTTGCAACTCTAGAAATGGAACAAAACCTGAGCCTTTACTTTAAGTGTAATGTATTAACTGTTAACTATTAACTATTGTTATTCTATAATTTTTAAATAAATTTT
>NW_004524657.1:1539273-1541093 GCF_000260255.1 Octodon degus
CCTTCTCCATTGCTGGTGGGAATGTAGACTGGTACAACCGTTATGGAAATCAATGTGGAGACTCCTTAGAAAACTTAGACTGGAAATCCCATTTAAACCAGCTATTCCTCTGCTGGCAATTTTCCTGGAGGATCTAAAAACATCATATCATAGGGATATATGTGTGCCTATGTTTATAGCAGCACAATTTGTGACAGCCAAATTTTGGAAACAACCAAGATGCCCATCACCTGAGGTATGGATGAAAAAGATGTGGCATTTTTGTACAGTGGAGTATTACTCAGCTATAAAGAATGATAAACTCGAAGCCTTTATATTGATTTGGATGCCACTTGAAGATATAAGTGAAATAAACCAGACACACATGTGTAAATATCCTATAGTTTCCCTAGTATAAGAACTCAAAAGAAGAAATACAAATAGAAAGTTATAAGTAAAAGGAAAGCAAGAACTTGACTAATTAAGAGAGGGAAAGAAGAAGAGCTAGGAAACATGACAGTGGCAAGCCATACACTTATACGTACAAGATGGTAAGGCAATGATCTTGAGAATCTTCAGAAGATTTTTGAATCTAGCAGTTAATTGAAAAGAGTCTCACCCTGACTACCTATATATATATACTGACACCTGTGAACTAAGCAACTGCACTGAAGATGGAAATTTGTAATAGTAGGTTCATACTTGCAGTGCTTGTCATTCTGGTCTTCTGAATACAGGCTGCTTGTCATGACATGCCAGTTGCTGTCGTGCTGTCTCTTGGGTAGATGATTGTTCAAAAAGAAAGGGGTGTTGAATGAAGGCAGGAGACAGGAAAAGGAATGTTGTGGGACTGTCCTGCTTCAAGGTTGTATATGGTTAGATTTTTGGATTCATGTGTAAATATAAGAATCATATAATTTGTTATACCTATTTTTAAAATACATTCTAATTTTTAAATGTTTTTTCATCATTCTGTAGGGACTTAAGGTTCAACATATCAATACTTGGTGAAAAATACCTGTTCCATGATATGCCTAAGATGTTTGATATTCAGACAGATAGTGAGGTTAAGCTTAACCTAAGCCTAGGTTATATGGTAATAACAATAATCTTCTCTTCTGGAGGGTTAACAACCTAAGTTTGCAGACCAAAATTAGATAAAAATGAGGGCCGCAAGGAAAGCCAACATTTTGGTCCTAGCCTTCCAAGGTCAAGTAAGGCTCAGGACATATGAGAACTTGTTCTATAATGTCATGTTACTCAGTAGTGTCCCAAATTTTCTGATCAAGGTGATTATGGGGCCAAAGAGGAAAATGATCGATGATGTAGAGCGTGCCTAAAGAGAGTCACATGGAGAGAAAACATTTTCTCAGGCTTTCCCCAGAGCACATGGGCCAAGCAATGGCCGTGACTCATCCGCATGGCTGACACTGACAAAAGTTCTACAATCCGAGGTACAGGATCTCAGGATAAATCCTGAGGTGATTTCACTGAGTTTATCAGACCCAAAAGCTGTAACTCTTGTGCATAGATCTTGCTTTATCTTGGTCTTAACCATCCAGCAGAAAAGTTTAAAAATGAAGCATAAGAAGTAAAGCCATGCTGTTATGTTGAGCTGTAGGGAACTCAGGTCAACAATTTCTGATGTAGCCAGTCAAGTGGAAGACCCAATACTATTATGGACTACTGTACTCTTTTAGAATATTTTGCCGAGTTAACACACCTATAGTATTCAAATGATGGAACTAAGCAAAAAAGGGGATACAGATGAATGTCCATTTTGTATCTGTGTATTCAAAATGGTTATGATAGATATATAGTTACATTCTCTTAATGAATAG
>NW_004524657.1:1541193-1550671 GCF_000260255.1 Octodon degus
AGATAACTATGAAGTAGGGCATATGCATAGAGATCTCTTTTCATAAGAAATATGTTAACATTTCTATGGTAAGATTAATTTTTTTATTTTTAGAATTTTGGAAAACTGATTATCAAAAGGAGAAGAGCAAAGAAAACCAACCTAAACACTTGTGGGGAGTTGTATTCATCAATAACACAGTGCTGGCAATAGAACAAGGTAATGCAATAGGGAAACCATTTAACTTGGATATAAATTCTTTTCCTCCCAGCAAAGTATCATGTCATTGTGACTCACATGGAATGAGTTTCAACAATATTTCAGAATTGGTTATTAGTAGAAAAAACTACTTAGGAAAAAAGCCTGATGAATTTAATGCCTATAGGAAATTGCTACTCAAAATTAGTGAGAAAAGTGAATGTTTAAAACATAGGAATTGTTTTGGTTATCAAGATAATTACATTCAGCATGAAGACATTGAAATTTTAGACAGACTATTTGAATACCGTGAATTTCAGGAAACCTTTCTTGAAAAAACAATATTCAGCACATATAAGAGAGAGAACAAAGAAGAGAATGACAGTGAATACAATGCGTGCAGGAGAACTTTCTGTGATGGCTCGTCCTTATTCCCTGAGGCATATCCCTCAAAAGAGAATCACTATGAGGTCACTGATGATGAGAAATCCTTCCTTGGGATGTCTACCCCTTTCAAACATGATGAGATACATATGAGATATAACAAAAGTGGGAATGACTTCCAGAGGAAGTTATGTCTCTCCCAACTTCAGAAAATTCATAAAGCAGAGAAGCATTTTGAGTGTAGTGAATGTGGGAAAGCTTTCTGGGTGAAATCACACCTCATCCGACATCACAGGGTACACTCAGGAGAGAAACGCTTTCAATGTAATGAATGTGATAAAGCTTTCTGGGAGAAGTCAAACCTCATGAAACATCGTAGATCACATACTGGGGAGAAACCCTATGAATGCAGTCACTGTGGAAAAGCCTTTGGCCATAAATCAGCCCTCACTTTACACCAGAGAACACATACAGGAGAGAAACCTTATCAGTGTACTGCATGTGGGAAAACTTTTTACCAGAAGTCAGACCTCACCAAACATCAGAGAACACACACAGGACTAAAACCCTATGAATGTTACGAATGTGGAAAGTCCTTTTGTATGAACTCACACCTTACCGTCCATCAGAGAACACACACAGGTGAAAAACCCTTTGAATGTCCAGAATGTGGAAAATCTTTTTGTCAAAAATCACATCTTACACAGCATCAGAGAACTCACATAGGGGATAAACCCTATATATGTAATTCATGTGGGAAAACTTTCTATCACAAATCGGTACTCACCAGGCATCAGATAATCCACACAGGATTGAAACCTTACAAATGTTACATATGTGAGAAAACTTTCTGCTTAAAGTCAGACCTCACAGTACATCAGAGAACTCACACAGGGGAGAAACCTTTTGCATGTCCTGAATGTGGGAAATTCTTCAGTCATAAGTCAACCCTCTCTCAACATTATAGAACACACACTGGAGAGAGACCCTATGAATGTCAGGAATGTGGAAAAATCTTTTACAATAAATCATACTTAACTAAGCATAATAGAACACACACTGGGGAGAAACCCTATGAATGCAATGAATGTGGGAAAACTTTCTGCCAGAAGTCACAGCTCACTCAGCACCAGAGAATTCACATAGGGGAGAAACCCTATCAATGTACTGAATGTGGAAAAGCTTTCTGCCATAAATCAGCTCTAATTGTGCATCAGAGAACCCATGCGGAAGAAAAGCCCTATAAATGCAATGAATGTGGAAAGTCTTTCTGTGTGAAGTCAGGACTTGTTTTACATCAGAGAAAACACACAGGGGAGAAACCTTATCAATGTAATGAATGTGGGAAATCCTTCAGTCACAAATCATCCCTCACAGTACATCACAGGACTCAC
The DNA here is from genome assembly GCF_000260255.1 of Octodon degus. Lineage (NCBI taxonomy): Eukaryota > Metazoa > Chordata > Mammalia > Rodentia > Octodontidae > Octodon > Octodon degus. Next base: position 1,543,149 of record NW_004524657.1, read on the forward strand.
ACAGGAGAGAAATCCTGTCAGTGTAATGAGTGTGGGAAAATCTTTTACCGTAAATCAGACCTTGCTAAACATCAAAGATCACACACAGGGGAGAAGCCCTATGGATGTAACATATGTGGGAAAACTTTCTCTCAAAAGTCAAATCTTATTGTACATCAGAGGACACACCAGTAGAAAAGTCTTAAGAATGAAAAGAGTAATAGAGTATTTGACCACCAGGCAGCCACTTCATTATACTTCAGGGAATTCACACTGCAGAAGGCTCTTTTGACATTCTGAATATTTAGTAATCTTCACTCGCAATGTTATGTTACAGAGTAATGACAGGGTAAACTTGTAGTCTGTGTTATGCATTATTGATTTCCCAGAGTGTCATAGAAGAAGCATCTGTCTCCAAATTGAGAGGGCACTGACAGTCCAAAGAAAGACTTGGACAAGTACAGCTTGGTTAATGAGTTTATTTTTGGTTATTTATAGGGTGGTGGGTGACCTGCAGGACTACCAAAGTTGCCATTCCTCTTTTACTAAGCTATTTGTTTTATAGGAGTCTTAAGGTAGATAGGAAAATTAGGAAATAGGACTCTTAACATAAATAGGAAAAAGTCGAAACCAGTGATAAGTGTCCTGTGCTGTGTTCCACTCATTCTTATTGGCTATTGCACTAATCTCAGCAAGGACTATCAGGCACAGTGCTGAGTGATTTTGCTGTGCTTCAGCCTGGCATACAGCCCTAGCCCCTTTCAGGAATGCACTGGAAAGCCAAGTAGTAGCTCACTGTAAGACAGAGTTGGTTTGGCTAGGGTTTAGAGGACTTTTTCCCCTATATGCCACCCATTCTTCTGGATTTTTTATTTTTGCTGCCACTTCAGTGATGTCTTTGATCTTGGAAGGAGAGATATCTCATTTAACTGAAGGCTGAACATCAGGTTAGTATGTCACACCAACAATGCAGTCTATAGTAGCACACTTGCTCTGAGAACAACACAAACACCAGTCAAAGGTACATGTTCCCAGGTAGAAATCCTAGCAGAAACACCATAGATATCTGAAAGTCCTACATTAGGACTATCTGCTTATAGACATATAAATGCTCTATACATTTGCTTGTAAGTGGCTTAATGTATCTATTACTTTAGCCTCATTATCTGGCATACAAGCACAGTACGTGGTGCCTTCGTTGGTAGCAGTCTGCATGTCCAAGGTCATTCTGTGTTGAAATAACCATCTTTCACATTCATTATCTCCATAATAGCTTTCCAAGCACTTGCTGGTGTTCTCTTTCCCATTGTGCCAGCCATAGGTCCAGTTCTCAGAAGACCACCCACTGATCTGTGCAGTCAGAGGCCATTCCTCATGAACAACTATCATCCATACCACTTTTAGATCAGTCCATTGGCTGCCAAAATTTCCCTTTCCCATTGTCTATATCTGTGTCAGTACTGCTTCCCATTCCAGTTTTTTACCCCCACTGGTGCCATTGGTGTAGTAAGTGCCTTCAAGAGTGGGCAGTGTCCTTTCTAACTCCTTGTCTATCGAGGCTCAATGTTGGTTCAGTCACCTAAAGTAGTTCCATAGCTTTAAAGGCTGTCAGCCCCAGTATTGCCTTCATGGCATTTGTCACATGGCTAGCTGATAGGACTGCACACTGTACAAGTGTGCATGCCATTTTCATAAATTATGCTGCTCTGAAAGGGAGTTGACCATCAGGCCTTTATTCCTAGCCCTTCATTGGATATGCTTTCTGTACTGTCACTGAATAGGTTCAGTGGTGGACTTCATGTGCTGCAGCGCTTTACATATAGCCAGAAGTTGCTGCTCCAGTGTCATATACTATATCCAGTTTCTTCCCCTTTCCATGATTGGGCCACAATGCTGTTAAAATTGTCTGTTGATTGTTTCTGCTATGATCCCAGCTGTAGCTCTCAGGGCTCCTGATACAAGCGTTGGATTACTGGGATATATAACTATTTAGCTTACCTTGCAAGTATCTTAGCTTGCTCAAAATTCTCAAGCCCTATTTTTCCCAATTCCATGGTCACCTTTTTTCAGAGTTATGTAATACGCAGAAAAATTGAGCAAAGTGGGATATAAACTATGTCAGTACCCCAGGACTTCCAGAAATACCACTAGTTACTTTACAACAATTGACACAGTCTGTTTTACTAGATTAACTCATGGAGGCCAGACCCTCCATCATCCCTAGTTCTAACACCTCACGGCTTTATCCCAGTTCTCCTTTTCTTGTGTTTGCTTGACATAGGGTTGTGATTGGAGCTCAACCTCTACTGTTGTAGAGAAGACAAGTCAACCTAGGGTTTCTGTAATCATACAAAGCCTTCCTCCAATCACATTGCATTTGCATTGTCACTAGCAAATGACATTTCCTATAGTCTGTGGGATACTTTCAAGCCATCACAAATGCACACACATGAGGTTTCCTAGACATTCTTAATAGTCCTCATGTTTCCCTACATGGAGGCAGATAACTGTCTAGGATTTCCCCTTGAGCAGATATCTCAGTGTCAGTAGCATGTCTTGCCAACCATATCAGGGGCCTTTAAACATTTGCTACTGCTCTGTTGCAATCCTATCCCATCTGGACTCTCCAAGATTGTGGTATATTTTCCAGTCTATTGCATGTAGATTAAACTCATTTAGGCAGTGCCCCAGCCCATATACATGCAAAGGATGGCTACCCTGGCATTTTCCCCATGGGTACTCTTGCCTGACTCATCTCTGGATCTGGTAGGTCAGGCTTCAAATCTTGCATGAATTTCCCAGAGCAATGTAAAAAAAAAATTTTTTTTTGCTTATAAATTGGAATGGCATTGACAGTCCAAAGAATGACTCCAACAAGTTCAGTTTTGCAAACAAGTGGGTTTATCATGGCTTACTTACACAGAAGTAGATATCTTATGGCTGCAGCATTACTGAAGTTACACACACATACCCTTTGCTAAGCTCCTGGTTTTCTAGGACTCTACACAGCAAAAACTAGAAGCAACAGACGAGCGTCGTTGGGAAAAGTTATTTGTACTTTATTGCTACCCATCCTAGCAATAAAGGGAACCCCACAGGTCTTAGCATCTAGCTAGAGCCCACAGGACAGCTAAATAGTGGCATTATGAGATAGTGTGGCTGTGTTTGAAGAAGTGTTTTCTCTATAAGACATCCTTTGTTAAGATTAAGATGTAAAGAGCTGGATGTGGTGGTACATGCCTTGTAATCCCAGCACTGGGAGGCTGAGGCAGGGGGATCACCATGAATTCAAGGCCAGCCTGAATGTAGTGAGTTTAAGACCAGCCTGAACTATGTAGTGTGACCCTGACTCAGGAAAATATGAAGTTTTACATGTGCTATCAATTGTTTTTATGAAAAACTAGATTATTGAAGAATTTATATTGATAAATGTATTCATTAACTATAAATTAAAATTTTTAATTAGAAATAATATAGTATTACAAGTTGTCTTTTGAATTTGATGCCATGATTGTCTTTTTTTTTTTTTTTTGCCATGATTGTCCTTGGAAATATAAGTAGTTCTATGTTCTGGAATGTAAAACTTTAAAATCTTAATAGGACAGAATAAAAGTACAGAGTATTATATGTCTTTTTAATAATGTTATGTAACCAAATGTACTCTGAAATAGAGCAAATTGATTATGTCATACAACTCGAAATACACTTTATTGAAATATCACCAGATTTTACAGATGCCTTGTCTTTTTGGTATAATTCTGTCAAGTTTTACTGCTTGTAGGTTTGAATGGCCATCTACAAAGATAATTAAGTTACAGAACAATAAGTAATCTTTTCTTTTTATTTTTTGGTGGAACCGGGGATTGAACTCAGGCCCTTGCGCTGGCCAGGGGAGCGCTTATTCCACTGAGCCATCTCCCCGGCCTCTACAATAAGCAATCTTGAGTCTCAGTTGCATCAGGATTATGATTCTTCCTGAGAATCATTTGAACAAGAAGCTTGCACAGGTTAAGAAATAACCTGGACAGAAGTCTTAAATGCATAATAAGAGCATTAAATTCATATGGAAACTATCCTTAACATGCACAGGACGTATATATGCTCACATGGTAAGTTATGTGAAGTGTGTTTGAACTTTATGTACATAATGGAACATAACAGCATGGTGAATGGGAGATAGGTATTCTTAGATTAACAGTTGTCACAATGCCAGGTTCATCCTTAATATTTATTAGGCCTAGAATAACAGTTTAAAAAGAGGCCATCTTAGTTTCTTTTTTCATTGTTGAGACAAAATGCCTGACACCCACAACTTAAAGGAAGAATAATTTATTTTGACTCATAGTTTGTAGAGGTTTCAGTCCTGGCTTCAAGGCAGAGTGGAATGGCAGATGGCTGTTGCAGAAGAGAAACCATCATTGGAAGAGCAGGCAGGAGGCAGCAGCAAGCAGCCTGGCTTCTTTGTGTCTCTGTATATTCAGTCCAGGGTATAAGCCTATTTATCAGTGCCACCCACACCCAGGGTGGGGCTGCCATCATTCACAGAACTGTACTAAACCAATTTAGTTGTCACACACCCTTCATCCCAGTGTCACACACCCATGATCCATCCACCTCACAGAAACCCCAACTATGAGCACATGAGGCTTTGGGTCCATACAGAGGACTAAAGAGGTAATACCTAACCATTCATAAGTTGTAAATAAAACTAAGAGCATGTTTTTAAAAATAGTTTCCATGCATGGGGCAATCTGTATTGATCCTTTTCTCACCATGTTTCCTTCCATGCACAAAGCCTCAGGGCTGGGGAGATAGCTCAGCAGCGTAAGTGCCTGCCTATCAAGAGCAAGGTACTGAGTTTAATCCCTGGTACAAAGAAAAAGAAAAAAAGGGCTCACAAAGCCAGCATTTCACGAGAGTATGACTTTTACTGACATAGGAAATACCATATGCTACATTACACATTAGAATATAAAAATAATTATAACAATTTAATACTATAACATTAAACAGTCTAATAATTTCAGTTTATACAATCAGATCTTACATTTTCTGAAACAAGAAAAAGAAGACCAAGTTAGATCCAGAGTAAGCTGGAGAGGAAAAGATAAGCATCAAAATGAAGTGAAAAAAAAAAAAACCCTAAAAGCATATTCTTTGAAGAAGTCAATAAAATTGTAATTCTGAGCCACCTAGTTTAAAAGAAAATACTTTGGGCCAGGAATATAGCCCAGCCTCACAGCACCTGCCTGGTAAGTGCAAGGCCCTGAGTTCGATTCCCATTACAAGAAAAGAATACATTAGTTGGAAAAAGTATCATTTTTCTGATCCTATGGGTGTTAAAAAGATTATAAGGGAATATTATGGACAATTCTGCCCGTAAATTTGCTAATTTGTCTGATGTGGACCGACTCTTTTTAAGATATAGCTATCAAAATGTCTGCAAGGGTAAATCTTGTGTATAGGCATATTGAAGAAATTGAAGCAGTACTTAATAACCTTTCAAAACATGTACCACAACCTCGTAGATGTACTGCAAAGATCTACCAAATAGGTAGAAATGCTGGTAGTTCTTTCTGGAGTGTTACAGCAGAGGATCACTGCCTGCCTCATTCCTTGTGGCCAGCATTACCCTAATACTCAGTTTAGACACTTCAGGAAGGGCATATACACACAAATACTTACTTTGAATGTAGTTGTAGAATTTTCCACGAAATATTAGTGCATCAAATTCAACAGTGGATCAAAAGAACTATACAACCTGAGTATGTTGGATTTATTGCAGGGATATAAGACTAATATCACATTAGGCCAAAGACAAACTATGACCCTTTCAGTTGTGCAAAAAAAAATTTGAGCCAGTGAGTGTGTGGGAGCGCTTCCAGCTACCCTGCACTGGCAGGACCTGCCAGTCCAAGCCAAGGTGCAGTGTGGGTGAGACCCTCTTCCACCCCCTTGGAACCTCCCCCACTACTCTGCAGCACCCCTCCCCCACCCACCCAGTGAGAATTTCTGCTGCGTTCTGGGGACCCCCAGATCCAGTCCTAGCCCAGGCCTGGTGACTGTGTGGGAGAGCTTCCTCTCCCCCCTATTCCACCTTGTCCCCTCCAGACTCAGCTCAGGCCTGGCATACAGGCCTGGGGTGAAACCCTGCAGCTGCAGTCCCTGCAGAGAGAGTAGGGGACAGAACCACCCAGCTAGTTTATAGCAGAACACCTTGCCAAAGGGGCACATCAGGTTCACTCCCAAGGGCGGCAGCAGGAAGGAACTGAGCACAGCCACCAGACCCAAGCCAGGCACAGCTGAGTAAATCCAAACTTTGTAGATCTGCACCTGAATTTCAGTAGGTGCTAAGGTTATAACTGCACCAAAGTTCTACAACAAAGGGCAGAAGACATTGCTACACAAAATGCCAGTGAGAAGGAGCAAAATTCAATCTCAGAACCCAAGCCCACCCATAACAAGTGCAGAGGATACTAACACAGAAAAATTGGGAATCACACAGCTGAAATCAAAGAATCAATGGCTTCTGAGATAAAGAAGCAACTGTAGAAAGGTATAGAGGAACTCAGATTGAAAGTGAAAAAAGAAATCCCTGAATTAATAGGATCTTCAGTAAAGAATCAAATGCAGAAACATTGGAGGAAACCCAATGCCCACACTGAACAAGTGCAGAGAACACTAGCTCAGCTCAAATGTATGAATTAATAGTGTTGATAGTAAATAAGCAACAGCAGAAAGTTATAGAGGAACTCAGAGCAGAATTATTTTCTGAAATAAAGAATTCTCTGAACTCATAGCATCTGAAGTAGAGAATCAACTACAGAAGCATAGGGAGGAAACCCAATCTGAAAAAGACACTGCAGTAAAAGAATTAATAACTTCTTCTAAAGAAGATATCGATAAAAAAAATAGAGCAGATTACAAAAATGATGGATTCCTTTAATGAGCAATACTGGAAAGTAATCGAATAAAGAAGAGTCAAAGACATATAGAGGAACTTAAAATCTCAATCACAAGCTTGCAAAACCATTTGAGTGAAAGTGAAGACAGAGTTTCAGATCTTGAAGATGCTGGTGCAGCTAGTGAAAAGGTAAGAAAAAATCTCTTAAGAACAACTAGGATGCAGGAAAAAATAATTCATCACTTGCAAGATGATGCAAAGATGAACAGTGTGAGACTCATAGGCATCAGTGAGAAAGAAGGAGTCAGTACAAATGACATTAAAAAAATATGGGCAGAAATAATAGCAGAAAACTTCCCAAATATGCCATGCAGGTAAGTGAAGCATACAGAACACCAAGTTACCACAGCCCAATTAAAAATACACGGAGACATATAATAGTCAAGATCTCAGAAATTCAAGAATAATATAAGAACACAAGAATAATATACTGAAAGTCACTAGAGAAAAGAAGCATATCACATTCAAAAGAAAACCCATCAGAATCATGGCTGACTTCTCTTCACAAACCATGAAGGCAAGAAGAGCATGGAGCAGAGTACTTCAAGTCCTCTATGAAAACAAATTCCAGCCCAGACTA
>NW_004524657.1:1550771-1553077 GCF_000260255.1 Octodon degus
TTTCTCTTCTAGGAGATTTAGTGTTTCTGTTTTAATGTTCAGTTCTTTAATCCATTTTGACTTTAGTTTAGTGCACGGTGATAGACCTGGGTCAAATTTTACTTTTCGGCATGTAGAGAGCCAAATTTTCTAGCACTGTTTGTTAAAGAGACTATCTTTCTTCCAGTAAGCATGTTTGGCCCCTTTGTCGAAGATCATGTAGCTGAGTGCGTTCCTAGAGGCTTCTGCATCTACTAATCTATTCCATTGATCCTCAGGTCTATTTTGTTGCCAGTACCATGCCAATTTTATTACAGTTGCTTTGTAGTATAATTTTAAGTCAGAATTGTAATGCCTCCAAAGATGTCAGTTTTGGTTGAAAGGCATTAACAATTTGCCTGCTCTGAATGTTATTTTTTGGAGGTATTACACCTCTTCCCATCCTACAATCATCTTGACACCAAAAGAATTATCACTTGACTTTGACTTTTCATGACTGGCCATTGCATATAACCTGTTCAGCAGCTGATCTTGGAGGCTTCCACCTGTAAAAGGCAGGCATAGTACAGTGCCCTCATTGATTGACACTGGAGCCAAACATGCCAGGAGCTACCTAAAATACAAGTCAAACAAACCATGAAATAACACCCAGGATTTTCAGGAATGTTTCTGTAGGTCTACTGACACTGATTGAGGCCGTTATCAATATACCAGATCTTGATCTCTGATGATCTAAAGCTCATATGGGATAAGCAAGGGGGAAGCACAGAGGCAGAATGGCTTGCCATTTGGTTCTTACAATATGTATCATAGTGAGCAGCTACGCATCAATCACACTGGCCAGCCATTTCTCAGAAATGAAGTAACAGTGGGGAGGTAGCTCAGTGGCATAGATGCCTGCCTGGCAAGGTCAAAGTCGTGAGTTTGACCCTTGGTACTAGAAAAAAAAAAAAAAAAAAAAAAGGAAGGTAACAGGAACTGGCTGGCGAGATAGCTCAGTGGTGCCTGGCAAACTCAAGGTCCTGAGTTCAATCCCTGGCCCAAAAAAAAAAAAAAAAAGAATTATAGCCAGAATTATTATCTGGGCAAGTAACAAACTGAAGTATGCTGGCTGGGGTGGAAACATTGGCTTGGTATGTTACATGTGATCTTCTGAGACAAGGCCCAACTAGACGCAGTAGTATTGGGGCTTCCAGTGGTCCTTGGATGGGTCCCAGCCAAGGTCGCCAAGACTGAAAATTTCCACCAGGAGTTTGTACTTCATTTTGCTTATTATAGGCTTTCTCCAAGTTGACTCTGACAAGGGAGTGAAAGAGTTAATCTGATCTAGGAGACTGTCCAATGTGCCTTGGATGCTTGTTAAATCTTTATCATCTGTAAGGGCCTTATTATTTTTTATCTTGTCAGGGCAGTCACCCATAGAGCTAATGCAAAGCAAGGATAAGGCACAAAAATCAAGGGGAGTAATGCACTGAGGTGTAGAGCAGTACCATAAGTTGTGTCCTCAAGTGTCCTTCAGCCATCCATGAACTAGTCAGCAGTGTAGTGCATGTAGGGTAGGGCTCACCAGGTCCCTGTAGCTGTCCAGTGTCCACCTGCCTTCTGCAGTGGTGGGAGAGGCTGGCTACACCTGAGCAAATCTTGGGCATTCACATTTCTGAGCATATTTTTCTTTCACCACTTTGTCCAGCCATATTAGGAACAAACATTATATTTCCTAATTTTCTGAAAAGATTTGAAGTATCAGTCCACTTAAAATTTGCTGGGGAACTATGAAGGAAAAATTGACTACAGTTACTCTGGGACATCTGTGTCTCAAGATAGCTGCAGTTATGTCCAACAGTATCCATGCAGATGGCTCCATAAAACATTCCTATTTAAATTACAAAATATTAAATGGATCTTTTGCTGAGTATACAGGTACTACAGTTACCAGTTTACTCTTAATCCATATTAGGAAACCCATTACCTACAACAGGGCCACACAATTTACACAACTATCTTTATCAAGCATACTAACATGCTAACTTTGAAAATCACCTCTGCCTGTGATGCTGTCCCTCTTGGTCAAAAGCCTATGTACTCTCTCTAGGGAGAAATATTTACTCCCTAGAAGTCTCAATCGTCAAGATTTAAATTAATGTTAAAGCATCAGTGAATCTACCATGCTATGATGCTTGCTGTGGCTCATTGAATGATACATTTTTAAAAATTATTTATTTATTTATTATTTGTGTGTGTGTGTGTGTGTGTGTGTGTGTGTGTGGCCAGCTCAGCCCACCAGGGGGCGGGGCTGGCTGGCATGTGGTGCTGGGGGATTGAACCAT
>NW_004524657.1:1553177-1561439 GCF_000260255.1 Octodon degus
TAGGAAGAATGTATGCAATGTGTTAATTATTGAAACTGTCCTACCAATTTGGTTTGAAACTGTCTCATTGCTATTTGTTTCTGAATAAAATTATGGGAAAAAATTTGACAAAACCAGTAACTATTCATGATAAAACCTCTTAGCAAACTCAAGAATACACAGAAACTTCAGGATGGTAAAGAATTATGACAGAACCCCTCCAGCTTAGTCAGGATGACTTGAATCCTATACATTCATTGGTGCTTGCTGACTAAGATTAGGAATAAGGTGAGGATATCCCCTCTCATCCCTGCTTTTGAACATCCTTATGAAGATCACAGTGAATGCTATAAGACAAAGGAAAAAAAGAAGGCACCAAGATTTTAAAGGAGTTATTATTATTCAGTCCTGTGCAGCAGCTTGCTCTGTGACAGACCAGTCAAGAGACGATGTGTTGAGGTAAAGTGATGGTTTTATTCCAGAGTCCAGCTAGAGAAGATAGGAGCCTATTTTTTCTGGAACCTGATTTAGGTGTGATTAATATAGGCAGTTGATGAGTACTCCTAGACTGGTGGACATCTTTTCATAGCAGTAGAGATGAATGATGCTGCCTAGCCATCAGATGCTGCTGTTTCTTCAGATTTGAGAATCAGAGGTCATTAGTTCCTCAACCTGTTTCTGTCACCAATTACATATTTTTCAGTAGACGTATTGGGTAGAATTATTACCACAAGGCATTCTCTGATGGCAGTGAACAAAAAACATGTTAAATGGTCAACTTCAGTTCCCCATTTGTCCACCATCAGATTTACACTGCTCAGTTTGTGACTGCTAGAATCAAGTGTACTCCCTCATAGATGTTAGGGATTCTGATTTTGTCTCTAATGTGTCCAGCATGGCCATCTGTCACCAGTACTGACTAAAAAGTTGACTAGGTCCCCTTTGTCAGTTGTATGTGAGGCTCCTGTTGGGAAATGTGGCCTCATCCTAGAGCCCCTTTAGGATTTCCCCAGTGTGAAGGAGGAGGCTGTCTGGTCACATTGGTCACATTATTTTCAAACGTGCCCTTGCTGATTTTGCTAATGTTGAAGCTAATACCTGCCTGCTCCCAAAGTGCTGTTGCATTTGAGAATATAAGAAAATAGTTCTTATCATTGTTTCCTGAGTCTACTTCAAGCTGCTTTTAGGAAAAGCACAGTGACTTCACTTAAACAACTTATTCCAGGTTCTTCTGATTGTGATGCAGTTAACATTACATTTGAAACATGAATTAATCAGAAAGGTATAGAGAACTCTAGATTTCCATTCTCTGTGGGAAAAGTGGCAAAACATTTCCTTTGTTCAAGCTGCCAACTTTTGAATCTATCAGGCTTTCCTTTCTGAAAATGTATTAAAATTCCTATCCCAAAATAAAAAAATGCCTCAAATTCTTAATTTTGATGTTTTTATATATTCAGTTAAAGTGAAACATGTAGAAAAAATGACATCAGCTATAAAAATCTCTTTGAGCACTGACCATGTTGTGGTCATCTAGCTGCAGTGCATGGTGTATAAAAACACTTTGGAGTTACCTTGCATTAAATGAATCCATATAGTTTTAACTTTACAAACTTGACTTATAGCTTAAGACACATACCATGCAGAATCCTCATATGTAAGTTATTCCTAGAAAAGTTAGTAGACTATTAAGTCATTTTAAGTTATTTGCTTTTGTCAAAGAAAACCCAAGTTGGTGTGGTTGAAATGGAGAAAGTAAAGGACGTTGCATTATGCTTTCATTTGCATTTTTAAAAATTCTTCCTGGAGCATTTGTTTAAAAACAATAACTGCATTGGAGTGTTTTGTTGCATTAGTTTATGGATATTCAGACTTTTGAGAGCATTGCCTGAGTTGTAGCAAGCAAATCAGTTAAAATGATGCATGAAGAAAAGCACCTCACTAAACACTGTAGAGAGCATCCAAACTGTGTATTAAGGAGGGGCCACGGAGATGGTTCAGTGGAATAAGTGCTTCCCTGGCAAGCACAAGGGCCGGAGTTCCATCCCTGGTTCTAAAAAAAAAAAAGAAAAAAAAAAAAAAAAGTGATCCTACTGCCTCAGCCTCCTGAGTGCTAGGAATACAGGCATGTGCCACCACAAAAAAAAAAAAAAAACAACTTTCAAACCGTGTATTAAGGGGGCCTGCAGGTTAGCTCAGTTGTTTAAGTGCCTGCTCATGCAAAAACAGGCAGGCGCAGGGGACTGTGGTTCAATCCCTAGCTCCACCTGCTGTACCAGACCTGGCCTTAAGGCAGCCTGAGCCAGCCAAAAAAAAAATCCTTCTCAAACTGTGTATTAACTGTGCCAGGTTACAACTGCTTACTTCTTTATAACACTTCTCCCAGTTTAAGGCAATCCTAGTCCAAAAAGGAGTACTATAACAAAGGCAAAAAGAGGGATGTGGCATCCATAGCCAACTATCCTGCACAACAGCAAGACTGGCTGCGAACATGGAGGCTGTTAGCACAATTTTCCTTATTGTCATTGGATAGAAGCAATCACTTCATACTTTGAAAATGACAGTAAGACCAGGAAGGGACTAGTTTAGTCTAAAGTAGGTAACAGAGTGGTGATAAACTAGACTTTTCTTGCATAACTTTTTTCTGGTTCACTGAGCTCCAGTCAGACAGATGCTGAGGTAGGTTTGTACATCACTGAAGGGAGTTAAATCCTCCAGCTCTGGTTTTGTTGACTCCTATATTCCCCTCTGTTCTTCAGGCTTATCTTGGATTCTCAGGAGTTTCCCTTAAAGGAAAAATCTTAATCATCCTACCTATTAAAGAGTGCCTACATATACTCTGCCTCCTCCTGCCTGAGAATTACGTCACTAACTTTTTTGAATCTGAAAAATGTTATTGGTATAACATTGGTTATACCAATGTTGTACCCAAATAGCGTGTTTTGGGGGATCTTATAGAATCCTCCCAAATTAGGGAATAAATCAAATTCTTGATCTCCTTTTTGGGTGCTAGAAAGGTTCACCCGGGAGGGAGGCTCAATGGGTGCTGGTGGCCCCAGTAGGTCCAACCTGCTGCCGCTGATGTATTGGGAGATACATGAATTCTTAAGAAAGCTAGGCTCATAGTCCCTGGGTCTGGTGCTCAAGTCCTGCACAAGAACACCTATAGTTTGACCCTACAACAGTGCCATTACTTCCAGCTGGTTCAGCTTTCTTCAGTACCAGCTACTCTGCTCCTCTGAGTTGAAGTTGTGTGCCATAGCCACTTAAACGCTGTACCACTACACATGTCCCTTCCATCCCCTGTGTCTGCAGTCCAGGAGACCAGCTTTAGCTCTTTCTCACAGCAGTCACCATCTCTGCCAAGCACAGGTGCTCTGTGTTGCAGGTCAAGGTGGCTCTAGGTCTGCAGGCCAGATCATCTGTGTTTAGTCACTGAAGATCACCTGCTTTGATTTAGGCTGCACCTGGATTATCCTATTGGCCCTGAGGAAAAACAAAGGTGAATTTTTTTTTCTCTCCTTTTCAGCATCAGTTTGGACAGATATTGAGCTTTCCGTCAACTAGTTTATATGTGTACCTCCCCCCAAAAAACAATGCCACCATACAAAACTGAGTACAAAGTCTTAACAACTGTTGAATCTGCAAAGTTTGGAACTGCAAAAGCCTAAACAGTGAGATATTGACCTCCTTACACATTACCTAGGTGGTGGAGATAGGAGTTATTGGTGTACACACTGGAGTGACTTAATGAAGACGAATCCACTTACCCAACTCCAGTCAATAGAGGGTGCTTGGGAAGCCTAAGCCATGACCAAGGAAGGCAGCACAGAGGTCCATAGAACAAAAAGATTGCAGCAGCTGCTAGGTGTGGTCCAGAGGCTGGCCTATCACTGGGATCTCTAACCATTAGGAGCCACCCTTCTAGGCGACTCACCAAGTGAGAGATCGGGCCATTTGCCTCATGACAGGCCACCTAAGTCTAAAGACAAAATGTTGAAGCAAGGAAAGCAACTTTATTCCAAAATCTTCCTAGAGAAGATAAATAACACAAGGCTCATCTTGTCTTGACTTGATTTAGGAGATTTATACAGGTGGTAAGTGTTCCAGACTGGTGGGTGTACAATGGAAGGATCAGATGATGCACATTCTGATCCATACTGCCTACTGATCAAACGCTTTTTAGTTCGTGCAGATGAGCAAATGCTTTTCAGTTTCTGCAGGTTATAAAAGATTTCTTAATCTGTTACAAATTAGTTACCATTTCCTATTGCCAATTAGTTACATTAATACACAAGGTACAGGCTGGTTTCCATGAAGTCTTGCTGATTGCCAAACTCCGGGTAGTGAATGAAAATATTCTTAATGCTCTGTTTTAGAATGAATAGATCAAGAACTGAATGAATAGATTTGGGGGGGCTGACAATACAGGACTGTAGAGATGCATATATGTCACTCATTTGTCAAAACCTACACAAAATATGTTGCTAAGAGTAAACCTGAATGTAAACTATGTATGGCACATTATATAATATTAACAAACCTCTTTTTCCACCCTAAGTGTCCTCTCAATATTGGCTCATCAGTTGTATTAGTTATAACACACCAGTACAAGATGTTAGCAGTATTGCAAATTGTGGAAGAAGTATGAATGATTATGTGGGAATTCTCTGTCTTCTGCTCAATTTTCTGTAATCCTAAAATACTTTAAAAAGAAATAAAGTGTATTAAATAATTAACCAAGCAGCTGTGTGCAGCAGATGGGTGTATCTGTATGAAGTTTTTCCATATGAGATGGGGACAGGAGACAAGGAAACAATTTCTCCAACTTCTTAGGGTGACAAATGCTGAGCATATTACCACCGTTTTGCTTTTCTTTCTTTCTTTTTTTTTTTAATGTATCTAGTACAGAGTCTACGGGCCCTCACTACACCGATCAGACTCATGGTGATCCTCCTGTTTTCAGCCTCCTAAGAGCTGGGATTACAGGATCATGCCACCATGCCCAGTCTCAATCGCAGTCTCAGTCTTCCCTGGGTGCAGGGACCAGCACATCGGGGCTGCAACCCTGGTCCCTGTGCTTTAGTCTGCTGAGCTATCTGACTGGCCCTTACTTTGCTTTTCTAAGCCCTGTCTTTTGTCTTAAGTCTGAGGTTCCTTCGTATCATTTTGATTGTGTACAAATGTTTTCTCAGTCATGTTTCTGCCCTGAGGCAACAGATAGCATTAATGGGTGTTTGAATTGCTTTTGTATATGTCTTATATAAATTATAGTAACTATGGCCTGAAATTAGGCCCAATTTATCATGTCTTTGATAGCTAAACTGAAAAGGCCTTGAATGACCTAGCCATACATTTCACTCCTTGATCTGCCCTGCAGGTAGTGTACCCTGGCCAGATGAACCTCTGCCTATGGATTGTGCTCTCCTCTTGTCTCTGCATAGCAAGGTTAACTTCCTCCTGGACCAAGGATATTCACACAGGCTCATTATGTGCTCCCCAATAAAGATGCCCAATATCCTCTTGATTGTGCATAATGCTAACCACAGACCCTGCTTTCTCACTGTGCTTCCAAGTAGCCACCTGTGGGTCTCTGCACTGCATGTGGTGCCCTTAACCTAATCTGCGAGCATGTGTAACTGATAAACTCATGTGACTCTTACCTACCCAGTTCAATCCTTCCAGACCCCAGGGTGGCAATCCTTTCTTCACCAACGGAGTAAATTAGAAGCAGCTAAAGTAATTGGCATCGTAAAGAGGACTTTCCTTCTACAGCTACAGCCACCTAGTTACTTTTAACTACTGTATATTGGCGGGTTAGGTGGTTTCATATATGGCAAACAGAATCACCAATTGTGAGCAGTCACACTGACTTCTATTTATTTTGATACATCTTTTTCCCATGGTGATTTAGAGGATCTTCACACCAGTATGTAATTATTTGTGTATACACCTGCCAAATACCTCACATTTTCCAGCAAGAAAAAACAGTGAAGAGTAAAGACCTGACACAACTAACTAGGTACAGTGAGAATTTGTTCCTGATACTTGTTCCTCCGAGGTAAAGGCACTACACCCCCGTTGAATTAAGAAAACCATCTTTACAATTCATCCTTACAAGTTTTAATTTTTAAGCAGGGCCTAGAATGCTAGCTGCTAGTTAGGTGTTTAATGGCAGAGCCACATCTCCAGCTTTTACCATGAATTCGTAAGGAATAGGTTTCATTGACTCGGGCTCTTTCCCATTGGTTTTCACAAAGTGTGCTTCTCTGGGGCAGGCTGGCACTTCAGTTGAATTCAGGTACCTTTTGGCTTATCATTTTCCTTGACACATTTGAAGAAGCTCAATATGCTTGACATGCACACTAATTTTCTTGGCAAGTATCTTGCCCTTCACTTGCTTGTTTATAATACCAGCAGCATGCTGTGTGACATTGTGGACTTTTTCAGTTGCCATTGTAACATTTGTGTAGCATTCCATTTTGCACAGTACCCATTCCTTTAATGTAATACCACCCTTTTTGTAGATTCACAGATATATGACCAAAGGAACAGGACCATGCTTTCTAAAAGACCTTGAAGGGGGCCAGGGAGATGGCTCAGTAGAATAAGTGCTTGCCTGGCAAGCACAAGGGCCTGAGTTCAATCCGCGGTTCCGCAAAAAACCAAAAAAACACAAAAAATAAAAGACCTTGAAATATACATAGGGTTCCTCTTTCCATTTTGACTAATTACTGGAAGATGTCAGTTTTTTTTATTTTGAAGATTTATACTAGTTTTTATTTTATTTATTTATTTATTTTAGTTTCCCTTAAGAAACTCAGCTTTATTTACTTATTTATTTTTGACATTTTTTTCTTATTCTTGTCTTTTTTTTTCAATTTATTACCTTTTTTTTTTTTTTTAAAAAAAAAAAAAGCCTTTATTTGAGAGACATTATGGTAATAAATGGTATGTCATGACAAGATGTACATATTTAGAAGACTAGGATGGCAAGCCCTCCAAGTGTGACCCTCTATTACACATCACCATCCTCAGTGCAGCCGCCTGGCTCAGGGGCCACCAGCATATACAGTTATTCAGGGTGAGAGTCCCACCATCCAACAGGTAGTCTCAAAAACCTACTGATGTACCCCAGGATCACTGTTCCACCCATCTCATGCATACAAATGTATGGCTTTGCCCCTGTCATGTTTCCCAGCTTTTCTCCTTGCCCGCTCCTCATTGTCCAATCCTCAAGTTCTCGCTTTCCTTTTATTTGTGTTGTAACTTTCTATATATAATTCCTCTTTTAAGTTCTTATACTAGGGAACAATATGATGTTTACAGATGTGGGTCTGGTTTATTTCACTTATATCTTCAAGTGGCATCCACATAAATATGAAGGTTTCGAGTTTATCATTCTTTATAGCTGAGTAATACTCCATTACATAAAAGTACCACATCTTTTCAACCATTCCACATGTGACAGGCATCTTGGTTGTTTCCAAAATCTGGCTATCACAGATTGTGCTGCTATAAACAGGTACGCATATATCACTATGATATGATGCTTTCAGTTCCTCCAGGAAAATTCCCAGTAGAGGAATAGCTAGTTTATTTTTATTTATTTATTTATTTATTTATTTTTTGGAAATCAGTTAACGACTTTTATTATCAGTCACATAATTTCATACAAAATGAAACGTAGCTAATGGGTCAGGTTTTTTTTTTTTGTAAAAAAAGAATACAAGTTGTTTCTGTCATTCTATGTACACGTGGAAGCAGGGCTCGGCTCAGGCACAGCAGCTGCACTTGTCAGAAGCCCTTTTGCACACGTAGCCCTGGGCACACTTGCAACAGCCCACGGGGCAGCAGGAGCAGCAGCTCTTCTTGCAAGTGGTGCATTTGCATTCTTTGCAGGTGCAGGAGCCGGCGCAGGTGCAGGAACCACCGGCAGCGCAGGAGCAGTTGAGGTCCATGGCGAGCAAAGTGGCGGCTGATCTGGAGTCATACAGATAGCAAGCACAGATGCTAGAGGAATCCCCCAAGCGTGGAGGAATAGCTAGTTTAAATGGGATTTCCAGTCCTAGTTTTTTAAGGAGTCTCCACCCTGATTTCCATAACAGTTGCACCAGTCTACACTCCCAGCAACAGTGGAGAAGGGTTTCCCTTTTCCCACAGCCTTTCCAACATTTGTTGTTGGTTGATTTCTTTATGATAGCCATTCTTTCTGGGGTGAGATGGTATCTCAGTGTTGTTTTAATTTGCATTTTACGGATGGCTAGGAATGTGGAGCATTTTTTC
>NW_004524657.1:1561539-1562199 GCF_000260255.1 Octodon degus
AGCTGCACATGGGTCATTTTCTAAAATAGACCACATACTGGTCCATAGGTCATGCTTAAGTCTATGCAAGAAAACAGAAATTATCCCATGCACTTGATCTGACCACAGTGCAATGAAACTGGAAATAAATGACAAACGAAAAAAAACACCCTAAATACTTGGAAATTATACGACACTCTACTCAGCAACCAATGGGTCACAGATGAAATTAAACCAGAAATTCAACAGTATCTACAATTCAATGAAAATTCAAGCACAGCTTATCGGAGTTTATGGGATATGATCATAGCAGTTCTCAGAGGGAAATTCATAGCTGTGAACTCACACATTAGGAAAACAGGATGGGAACAAATAAATACCCTATTGCTGCACCTTCAACTACTAGAATAGGAAGAGCAAACCAAACCCAGAGCCCAAAGATGGGAAGAAATTGTAAAGATCAGAGCAGAAATTAATTCAATTGAGACAAAGAAACAGTTCAAAGAATTAATGAAACAAAAAGCTTGTTCTTTGAAAGATTAAATAAAATCGATAAGCCCCTAGCTAACCTCATAAAAAAAGAAGAAAGAAATAATTGAAATACAAGCAATAAGGAATGAAAAGGGTGTAATTACCACAGACCCAGTGGAAATTCTGAAGATTATCAATAGCTACTTTGAG
>NW_004524657.1:1562299-1575021 GCF_000260255.1 Octodon degus
CACCAGGGGGCGGGGCTGGCTGGCATGTGGTGCTGGGGGATTGAACCATGGTCTCTGTGCTTTGCTAAGCTTGTTCCAAATAGGTGCTTTAGACCACTGAGCCATCTCACCAGCCCGAATGATACATTTTTTTCTTGCTGATTCACAAATGCTATCTCTTTTTATCATGTACTAAATGTGTAACTACTCCTCTTTCTGAATTTATACAGCAAATATAAAATGGTAACAATTTCATTCATAGTACCATATAGTAGGTATTCATTTGATTTTCTATTGGTGTCCTGGTTCTATAAAAAAAGACACACACACATCAGAAAGTCTCAGACAGGATACTCACAACTGTGATATAGAACAGCAAAAAAAAAAAAAAACAAAAAACAAAACCAAGCAAGTCAGCAAAACTGACACAAGGCTGATGCAACCTCCAAATGTGATAGACGGAAAATACTATACTCCCAATCTGCTGGATGTCTAATATGCTCAATTTGTGTTTCCCAAAATCGAAGAATGAATTCTAAGAAAAGTATAGCATTAAGAGTAGGAAATACTTATTGAGGGAAAGATAGCTTCTAAGAGACAGAAGGGGGCCCAGAAAGTAAGTTACCCATTAGCCCTCTTCTCAAAGGCAATTTTGTAGTGCGAAACTATTAGGATCTTGGCTGAGCCTCAATCTCCTAAACAAGTGGTCATTGAATGGCTTAAGTAAAAAAGACCACTAATAAGATTTTGGGGCCATCTAGGAGAGTCAGAAAACTCTAAAGAGTAAAGATAAAGAGCTCCACTGAACAACCTGTACTTACTTTGTTTTCAAACAAAGGAAAGGGATACTGATGCAACTGCATGAACTGGGCAGGACCATGGGATTAAGTTAGTCCAGAGACTTCTCAAAGCTGTAAATTTTGCCAATTAGAACTATTTGATCTCTAAAGTTGAGAGTTTATTACTGTGGAATAGGATGTCACCAGCTAGTATCCTTGTCTGCCTCAGCTGTGGTGTTATCTTGACTTTATAGCACTGTGAATAGGAGATTTTTCAACCCAGCCAGAGGTCCCTGTGTTAATCAAGTTAACACTATACAGCTTGGTCTCCAACCAAAAAACCACAATGTGGGTATAGAATCATGAGATGGCTGTAAGGTGGGACAAAACTATGATCAACCAGTAAGATTACAAGTGTAGTTGGGTAGGTAATATTGATCCAATAGGGAAGTAAGTCACATAGCTAATGTGTATGGGAAGAACAAGGATATTTCCTGGGAAGGATGGCTCAAGGACAAAGACATTTCCTACAGAGATGAGTCAAGATCTTGGTCCTCCACCCAGGTGACTGATACCTATTTAGAATATCATTATTGTTTATCCCTAGGGAAGTAGGTATAGTCATTTCATCTTTGTCTTGAGGCCTGTCCTTCAAAGAATGCACCTCCACCAACAGCTGTAATGTGTTCTCATCGTCTGCACTGAATCCTTCGAAGGCCTCACCCTGTCTGACTGACTATAGTATTTCTATCTGACTTGCTGTCTATAACAAAATATGAGCCAAAATAAATTTCTTTTCCTTATAATTGCAGGTGTAGAGTATTTTTCCCCAGTGACAGGAAAGCTAACAAAATAGTCCAAAATTCTTCAGAACTACTTGCTGGACTGTGGGTAACACCAAAAGGTGTACCGTGGATTACGACCAGGGTCCATTTAGCTCAGGAGCCTTTCAACCTTCATAGAAGCTTTCTCTGCCTGGGAGGTGGGTAGAGAGAGGGAAGATGATGGGAACATAGTCCTGGAATGGCAACCACACACATGAAACCTTTTCCACTGAGCTGATGGGACAGATAGGTAAGTAATTAGCTCATGCAATCAAGTCAGGAAGTTCAATATTGGCACTGTAGGCCAGAGAGTGTGACTGCTGTCTGTAGAATCCACACTTTCTTTAGGAGATCTTTTTGTTCTGAGTTCTTCACGTGACCAGATGAGGCTTGTCCCTGTTGTGGAGAACAATCTGCTTCACTCCAAGTTGACTAATTCAAATGTTAATTGCATCTGAAAACATCCTCACAGAATAATGTTTGATCAAATGTCTGGTCACCCTGTAACCCATGTAAACTAACAGTTATAACATCAGCCATTGTAGATGCCATACCTATTGGAGCAACTCTATGTTTCTGTTCTTAGTGTGTGACCTAGTCTAAAGTACCTGCTTAGGCAAGCTTAGGCAAGAGTAGGGACCACTGTTTGATCTTCAGCACCAGCCCCGCCACGAGGGCAGGCTGAACTAGCCAAAAAAACAAAAACAAAAACAAAAAAAAACTAAGCCAATTTAGTCCGAGACCATCATGTGAGTACTCAAGTTCAAGACCAGCCTGGACTATACAGTGAGTCTGCATCTCAAAAAAATTTAGAAAGTTGGAACAAATCATCAAATTTGAGTTTTACCATGCTCAGCTTACTTCTAGAATATTTGAACCAGAACAATCTTGACTCTACCTGTTAAGTGGTCTTCTGGTTTTCTGATGACCAGGAACAGCCCCAGCCTGACCACATTGGCCTGAGTGGCCCAAAAAGAAGTTGTGTATAGCTTTGGGTCTGGCTTCCCAACTGCAGCTCAGAGAGTTGATGCCAGCTGCTCTGGCCCCTGTTTGCTTTCCCAAAGCTGAGGCTGCCGTCATGGGGCCCAAGCCCTTTAGCCTCTGTCTGACTTACTGTGTCTATGCAGCTCTCTGCCAACTCCATTCAAGCAAGTGTTCTTTATCCCTGGGCTCAATCCCCACAAGGAGAGGACTCGGAGTGTCCCTCTCTTTCACTAACCTGTCCCTTCTGAGAAGCCCAGAGTGAAGGCAGTCGGCTTCCCAGAGGGTCATAGGCTGGGCCCTGCTCACACCCCTGCATGGAAATGCTTGGAGCCAAGAAAGGCAGAAACTCACATTGGGAAGTCAGTGGGACCTTCCAGGAAGGCACCTTCCAAAGCCCACGACCAGGACTGAGGATACTGTTTGGCTCATCTCTTTCAAGCTCTCTGGCTGCATGAAGCTTGCAGAAAATGAGTTAGTACTTATCCAATTTAAGGATTAGGTTTGTAACATGCAGAAACTCCATATTGGTTTTTTTCTTATATTTTTTTCTTTTTTTCTGTTCTGGGGATGGAAACCAGATCTCCTCAATAAGCTATACCCCTCAATTATTTTTTGAGCTAAGATCTTGCTAAGTCATTGAGTTGCCCAGGTTGGGCTTGAACTTATGATCCCCAAGGCCAGCCTGATCTACATAAACTCTCAAAAAACAAAACATGTAGCCAGGTGTGGTCCAGCCACATCTGCAACCCAGCTACTTGAAGACTAAGCCTGGAGGAACACTTGAGCCATACCAGCTTGGACAACACAGTCAGACCCATCTCAGAAAAATAAATCTGGGCACAGTGGCATACCCAGCAGGCTCAGAGGATGAGGCAAGAGGATCTTAAGTTCAAGACTAGCCTTATCAACTTATAAAGATTGAATTCAGAAGCATCTACAAGCAAGGCCCATAAGTATAAACCCAGTCCCTTCTCTGGAAATTGTTCACTTATAGATCAAAGCTTGACTTCGATTTTAGCATCCTTCTTTGGGCCAGGGAATGGTGTGGTAGTTATCTACTGACTACAGTTAAAGGTATCTAGGCCACTGCCAGTTGGCCTGTCTCAAAAAGATAAAAAGGACTAGGGATACTAAGTAACACTGCAATGTAAACTGGTGAAAGCTTTCTCAGAAGGTGTTTTGAAATTTGAAACAAAGCAGTGTGGAAAGTAATATTTATTCAGTCAATGTTTATTGAGAACCAACCACACTCAAAGTGGTGTTTTGAGGCCTGAGATATAGTACTGTGCTTTTCACTTTCAGGTCTTGCATCCTGGAACCTAGATGGTGCATATTCAGTCCCCGTCATCACACTTTTCTAGATCAATGAATGGCAGGGCAAACAGGGAGTCAGAGTCAAAGACAAAGCCTCAAGTTTTACATCCAATGTTTTCTAATCAAAACATAAATGAAAGCCCTTGAGCAACCAAATCACTTGCCAATTTGAATGCTCCAATTCAAAGCCAGAAGAATCATAAGTGATATTTCTGTAATGATATTTCAATAAATAATTATATTTTAATGAGTCTACTGATTTTATTGTTTAGTAGTTTCTCCTTTTCCCCTCATCTTTGTTCTGTGGCTTGAAAAAGAAACAAAAAATAAAAGCTTCTGACAGTTGCTATCAAAATAACTGAGTTGGCATGAAGCCTCCACAAGTCCCCAACTTGGGGAAGGCTCAGCCCTGTACCAGTGCATCCACCAAAAACAACATCCAGGTCTTGCCAGGGTCTAGCCAAGCTGCACTACTCCTGGAGATCCAGGTGACTCCAGAAAGCACACTACCTCTTGTTCCTTAGAACTGGCAGTGACCTAGATACCTTTAACTGTAGTCAGTAGATAACTACCACACCATTCCCTGGCCCAAAGAAGGATGCTAAAATCGAAGTCAAGCTTTGATCTATAAGTGAACAATTTCCAGAGAAGGGACTGGGTTTATACTTATGGGCCTTGCTTGTAGATGCTTCTGAATTCACAGTATGTTAGTGTCACTGGGGAATTCACAGGTCCCTGACTGTGGAGCCACTTCTCCTACTGGGAGATCCTGCTGTTCCACAAGGCCTGAACCCATGTGGCTGTGATGCCAGCGCAGACTGTCCTGCTATGCTCTGGACCCCACTGTTGCTGACCATTCCAGACTAGTAACACTTTGGAAACAATGTGGAAAAGTTCAGTGGTGCAAATCTCCCACCAGGACCTGGCTACAGGAAAGAAAGGAGGCATGAAGCAGTCTACTAGAGCCCATGGTACATGTCTGGTCACCAGAAATCATTCATGGAGACCTAAGTTCTAATAACCTGGCTTGTGTGCTGACTTCAACATCAAGGCTGAAGGCTTTAGCTTCAGCTATGAGTTCACCACTGGCTACACCTCAGCACCTTCCATAGCAGACTGCTGTGCCACTCTGGAACCCTTAAGGGGTTGTGTGGACCATGTTGTTACTCTGTCCTCCAACATGGTCACTGCATCCATGCTTTTGTTGAAAAGATTCCATGGAACTGTGGTACTGTGTAGTGAGCACAAAATGCTATGTCCCTTTCATCACATGCATGGGATGTGAGAAATCCCTGATTTTCAACTCAGTGGCACACACAGGTCCTTTAGAGAACATCATGAGGGACTCATGGGTGACATGGGCCAGAGGGATATGAGGCCACATGCAAAGCATCAGGCAGCTGACATCAGTCAGCGCCATAGGCCACACATGGGGCAAGACCCAGCACCCACTGATGGACCACCAGGACAGAGATGATAGTCATCTAGTAGCAGGCTGTCCATTGTGGTAAAGCTCCAGCTTTCAGGGAGTCCCACAACACTGCAGACTTCCCATCTTTCCAGGCTGGGCCTGACACTCTGCTGATCCCAAGCACTGGAATTCCTAACAGTAGGAATTAACTTTGAATTCCTGCTGTACAAATAGCAATGTGGGCATGTGGGGAGGACATGGTCTCAGAGTGGAAGGCAGCTCTGCTCTAACAGGAGGCCTGTCCTTTGCTCACACCAAAAGCTAGAGGTCCACATGGAACTATCTGCCTCCAAGTGTGCCCTCCAAGGGACACTGCTTTAATTCTGGGCAAATGTGCCCAAAGCTAAGAATCAAGGCCAGCAAGGCATCCTTGAACTGACCCTCAGGGCTCAGTGCATGCAGATGCAGCAAGAAAGCATGTGGGGACATTGAGCTTTGTCCCTTCAAATAAGAGCAGGAAGACTCGAGCTCCACAGAGCCCTACGAGATGGTGAAGGAGACTGCACCAAGAGACTGGCTGGGTACACGGTGCAGACATTGTGTTCCAGGGAAACTTGTCCAAGGGAGAACAGAGGTTATGCACATGGAGTTGGCCTTCGCTGCCCAGGACTGAAGTCAAGACACTTCCGTGGCATGAAAAACATTACATTAGAAGAACTGCTGGTTTTTCTAATAGGATGCCTGGAAAACAGGAGGAGCTGGCTAGCCCCTTGGTGAATCCTCAGATACTGGGTTGTTTTTCTGGGGTCCCTTTCTCCCTCAGATCCTTTCTTGGTTCTTGGGAAGAGATTGTTCTTTACAAAAAAATAAACATGGTTTAAAAATTCAGTGGGTAAATAACCTCTTATTCTTAGTTGCTTTTAATGCTGGCTATGGGGAGAGTCTTGTTGGAATGACTCTGATTTAAGTGAACTGAGAGTTGTCCTTCTCTGAGTAATTGATAATAATATTGCTTTTTATTTTTTATTTTTTTCTAGCACCAGGAATCAAACTTAGGACCTCATGCTTGTCATGCAGGTTCTGTGCCACTGAGTTATATCCCTGGCCTTTCTTAGATAAGGGAGGCCACTACACACAGCTGATGGGAAGATTTGGAACATTTTGTGGATGAGGCTGATTTGAGCAGGAATCAGGATATTTCATTCATCCACTGGACAAATCCTGAAATCTGTCTACTGCATTTCATCCTCCTACAGAATGGCTAAAAACAAACACAAGGGCTCACAATCAAGTGAGGCAAATAGTCATCATGTAATCATATAACTATTATAGATTCCCATGGGATCCCAGGTGTGGCAGTGCTTACCTGTCATCCCAGCACTCTGGAGGTGAGGGCTGCCATGAGTCTGAGGCTACCCTGGGCTCCATAGTGAGACCTTGTCTCAAATTTTTTTTTTCACATGGGAAGAACCTCAATTGTCCAATGGGAAAATGTGGAATAAATTATGACATGTTCTCTGGATTTAATATGTAGCCAATGGAATTGTTTCTAATAGTTGTGAAATGATTACAGCAACACTAGGTGTTTCACAATGGGATATAAAACACAGAGCATAACCCCTGCTTCATAAAGCTCCTGTTTCTCTTACACAGAAGGCTGCTCATGTTCCACAGTGGACAGTGCCTGCGGCAGGTGGTGTCTAGGGCTCATCCTCAGGAAAGAGCCATCTCCTTTCCAGGAGGCCAACAGATTTGCACAGCCACTGGATACTAGCGGCTATGCATGCTCTAGATGAGGGCCTAGTCATGACGTGGCAGGGCTAGGCTGAGGGTCCTCGGCACTCTTCTTGTTGGAACTCACAGGGCTAGGAGTGGCCCGGGATGTTTCTATCCCTTCAGTGCCAGCTCTGCAGTGCTCACATTTCTGTCTGTTGTTTTTTGACTGCTGTTTCTGAAGACAAAATGTGTGTTCAGATGTGCTCCTAGGGATGAAGTGGAAATTGGATTTCAGAATGTTCCTGGGTATCTGATTAATCTCCTTTGTCATTAATCCAGGCTTGATGTTCCCGCTGGTTGCCCCCTCTGCTAGAATCTGTGTTTAATTTGAAAGCTTTTTTCCTTAGAAATCAGTGGTATGTTATTATTTTTATCAACTTAAACTAATTGTATGTCTCTGGATTTTTGTTTTTTAAAGCAGTTTGGGGACTGGAGAGATAGTTTGGTGGTTTAAGCACCTGCCTGGCAATTGCAAGGACCTGGGTTTAATCCCCTGTACCACATTCCATGCCAGCCTCAGAACCCGGGCGCACCTGGCTGGCTCAGAACTGGGCATGGTGGCACATGCCTATAATCTCAGTGCTGAAACAGGAGAAATACTATGAGTCTGAACTGCATAGTGAGACCCAATATTCAGTCAATCAATCAATCAATCAATCAATCAATCAATCAATCATATTTTAAAAAAAGCAGCTTGGGTTTTGAATGAAAAATTAAGCTTACTACAGAAGTACTCAGGTCACACACGTAAGTACAGAATATGGCATATACGTTACAAAATGGGAAGGTGCTGACTTTCCCTCTGACCTGTGTGACATTTTCCACTTCAAGAAAGTTTCCCTCTGTGTTCAGTCACTTGTGTGCTTTAAAGACCTCAGAGGCCACTTCAGGGGAGACAGTTCTGTTGTACTATGGGTGACAATGCTGACAACCTGTCCTCTCTGCTTCCTGAGACTTACCCTGCTTTGCAGGTGGTGTCCCCATGAAGTTGGGACTCTTTTTGCATTGTGAATTCAGGGTGCTACTGTTGTCCCTGGGCTGCAAATTACATGACAAAAGACCTATCTTGGCTTTCAAGACTTCATCATGAGTCTGATGTAATGTGAGTATGGAGGATGGGAAACAGCTGCTATTGGATTCCTTCTGGCCTCTGAGGACACAGAATGACCAGGCAGAGGGGTGGGCACATGCCTGCTGGACCAGACCTAGCAGCAGTAAGGGCCATGTTGAGAGGAGCTCCCACAGCTGGCCTGGCTCCTCAGGGACACTGCTCCTACCACACAAAGCTGAAGCTTGCCAAAAGAGCAGGACAGCTACATATGCATGTTACCCACCTGGATGACAATTTACTTCTGGGATTTTTTTTTATCAACGTACAATCTGTCCCACTTGTGTTTTGTTTTCTACCAATCATGACTATTTTAGAGCTCCTTTCAGTCACAAGTGAATCCCTGTTGAGAAGAGCAGAAGACTTTCCCACTTTTCACTTTCATGTTTTAATTACATGTCCAGGAAATGATGGAATTTCTTCAGGTCCTGACCCTTGGGAAGAAACCCAAACCTCATGGTCTATTCATCCTGGTGCAGCAAGGCTGGAACACCTGGAAGAGCTGGAGGACGGGGAAATGAGCAGCCTGCTGGGCTTTGGGGTCCTCTTGCTTGAGGTTGGGAGAGGAAAGTCCACCCACCTGCACTGTGGTCCCCACTTGTGCACCATGTCTCACCTGTATGTCACCTTCCCCAAGTGCCCCCATCTGTGTGCCGCCGCCTCTACCAATGCATACCACTTGTGCACCACTTGCTTAGGGCTCCTGCAGCCCAGCTAAATGGGACAAGCAGCTTCAAACAGCAGCTTTGTAAGGACCAGGCCTTTTCCTTCCGAGCAGTAAACAGAGGGCTTCATACAATGGGCCAGGAAGGGTAAGACCTAGGAGTCAAGCCACAGGCACAGCTAGGTCTCCCTCCCCAGATTGGAAGTGCACAGGAAGAGGGTAGGGTAAGCATGAAAAGGGGTGGGGTGGATTGCAGGCAGATGGGAAATGGGGGTGAAGTGTGGGCAGCTCAGAGGGCTTCTGGTCCCAGGGAGCTGGATATTCCAGTTCTGGGTCAGATTCAGATTCAGATTCATGGGGCCTTCATGACAGACCACATGCTGTGGAGAGCAGTCTTGTGAGTTTTCTTTGTGGGAATTAGATATACATGGTACCTAGAAGCAGGAAACACACATCCCTCATGAAAATACTACAAAATGACAATTCTATTTCATAACCATGCATTCTCAGTCTTTTTTAAAAAATAATTTTATTGAGAAACAAATAGCTATGAGACAGTTTCAAAACTGATCAGGACAGTTTCAATAATAAATACACTGCACATTGTCTCAATGGTTATTCATTGTACAAGATGTAGACATGCCATCCATCCAAACACATTATTTTAGAATAAATCTTATTCATTGAATTAAGAGATGCATTCTCAGTCTTCACAACAAAATGCCTGAGATGGCGCACTGAGACCGGGATTGAGACCGAGTGTGGTGGTGTGCGCCTGTAATCCCAGTACTTGGGAGGCTGAAAATAGGAGAATCACTACAAGCCCGATCTACATAGTGAGACCCTGTAGACCCTGTACTAAATACATTAAAAAAAATGCCTGAGAATTAAGTCTTGAGTGTTTTCCATTTTAAACTCATTTATTAGTTTAAGTGCTTCTATTTTCTTTAAAGTAGGTCAGACTTTGAGTATCTGGTAATTATCCCACAGTGTTTCACAGAAGAGATTCTGGAACAACAGCTGAAGGGCAGAGAAACTATATGTCATCTTCCTTTTGCTGAAACAATACCGATGCACCCCACTTAATGGAATAGACATTTACTTGGCTCATGATTTAAGTGGGTTCAGTCCACGGCAGCCTAGCTCCAAGGAAGAAGAGCATGGCAGAAGGGTGAGTGAAGGAATGTGGTCACCCATGGCTGCCCAAAAGCAGACAGGAAGGAGCCACTGGGGACAAGAATGCATCCTTCTGGCTGGGCATGGTGGTGCAAACCTGTAATCCCAGCACTTGGGAGGCTGAGTGAGGCAGGAGTATCACCACAAATTGAAAGCCAGCCTTAACTACATAGATAGGAAGACTGTCCTAAAAAACCAAAAAGCATCCTTCCAGGTCACAACCCCAGTGACTGTACTTCCTCAAAGTACATTCAGCACCGAGCCGGGTGGATTAATCTACATGAGAGCGGCGGGTCCAGGGTCTTCCTGGGCGAGGAACTCATGTTCTCTAGACTGGGAGGTCAGCTGTGATCACCCAATTCTGTGGGACAGTGCTGAAAAGTGACCTGCTTGCCCCGTGAAGCCACTAGCCCAGCGCTTGGCATCCATAGCCTTGCAGGGTCCCTGGCCTGGTGAAAGGGTATGGGATGGCATAACGTTTGCTGGTGGTTTCTCCCCTCACCACAGAGCACAGTGACAAAGCTGCAGCCCAGAGTACATCTTTACTCTGCCCTGTGTGCAGCCTCCTGCTGTCTTGCAGTTGGACACGGTGACACCTGAGTCCCATCCCCATGCTTCCTGCTGGGGATAAAAGGGCCTCTCCTGTCTTCTGTGAAGGGCTGAGCATCACAGTGGCCCCAGTGTCTGCTGACTGTTCCAGACTGGACCTGAGAAGTAATTAATGGGATCTGTGGGCCTGAATGGGATCCTTCCACTGGAAAGCACACTACAGATAAGGAGCAAAACTCGGAGACACTCTTGAGGACTAAGCGATGAACTGTGTTAGTGCTAACAACTGCCTGGCTGTGCAGGTTGCACTGGAGTTATCAAAGAGCCAGGTGTGTGTCTGGGGTGCATTTCTGTAATCCCAACTGCTGGCAGGCTTGAGGCAGGAGGACTGCATGTTAAAGCTCAGCCTGGGCAGCTTACAATGACCTTGTCTCACAAAAATATAGTGATAGAAATGTAGCTCAGCACTGTGGTGGGGGGGAACAGACAAAGAGAAAAGGTGAAAAGCCTTAGGCAAATGTTTCTCTGTGAGGAAAGAACTATAAATATTATTAAAATTTTTTAAAAAAATTATGTTTACTGGCACTTACAACACATTATAGTGTTTATACAGCACCAGTATACTAAAATGATGTCTACATTTTTAGGTCTATAGAGAATAATAAACATTGGGAAAATACAATCTTCAAAATAACACTAAAATTACATTTTATTCTAACAAAGTATTAATGAGAACTCAAGTTGTTTGGGTGGATTTAAAATAGCTGGCATTTGGGAAGTCTGAGTACATAAAACTTAGGAATACCAGCTTTTACTTGCAAATACCACTTACAAGTTACAGATGACAAGAAGTAGTTCAAAATAATATATAAATTTTCTTTCAACAAAACGTTTATGTCTTACACCTTAGGAGAAATAATTAAAATGTTATACAAAGTCCAATAAATAAAATGTTATCATTTCAGATCATGTATCTTCTCCTTAAGATCTCTTTATATTCCTGTGTTGCTTCTGCAATTAGATCTTGACTTGATTTGTTAGCAGATCCTCTGGGAGGAACATTAAAGGCGTCCAATTCAGCAGTAGCTGGAAAGAAAAAGAAAGTTACAATCTTTATGTCAAGGACTTGTTAACCAAACAGGAATTATTAAAACAACTGAGAACTTTACAAGTGATGATGACAACTATGTGTGTCCAAGTATAATAGAAAATTTCTACTTAGCATAACCTGCCTCCAGCTGTGCCCTGAACTAATTTTCTTCAGGCCAACTCGACCATGTGCTGAGGTGTTGCAAGGACAAGATGATGGTGCAGGGGACAGTCTGACACTGTACCCCAGGACCAGGCAGATGCCACACAAGATAAGGTGACAGGCAGAAAGTGGCGCTGCTGGGCCACAGAGAGACCTCCATCCATTTCATGCCACTGTTGCAGGATTTTTGGTGGAGGAGACATGGAAAGACAGCACCAGGACGAGGGAAGGGGGACAAGAGATGGCTGGCAGGGAGGCAGAGCAAGGCAGGTGGGAGGAGACAAGAACCCAAGTGATATGGGTACTTTTAGTCCATGATAAGGAATCTGAAATTTCCCTGAAGGCAAAAGGTGAACCAATGATGAAATCAGTGACCGAAGGTTTAAAACAAAACTTGTCAAGCAACAGTTTATGAGGAGGCCTGTTTTTTTCAAGGACAGCTTCAGCCTACAGCTGAGTTGTGGGGGAGAAGCAGTGGAGGGGAAGCGCTGAGCCAGGGAAGGAGACATACAGGCTTCCTGAGACTTTAAAAAAAAAATTTTTTTTTTTTTTTTTTTTTTTTTTTTTGGGAGGGCAGAACCGAGGATTTAAATTCAGACCCTTGCATTTGCCAGGCAAGCGCTTATTCTACTGAGCCATCTCCTGGCCCCTTCCTGAGACTTTTTAAAGGTGTGAAAAACAACACAATGACTCAGGATGTCCTTTACTGAAAATTTTGTATTTTACAACTTTCATTTGATGTTACAAAACACTAATTGTAAACTCTAACCCAGTGAAAGGAAAGAGATGCTACTGGCTTTTTATGGCTTATTTAAAAAAAAAAATTAATATAAATTTCATGGCTCAGTGGAATAAGTGCTTCCCTGGCAAGTGCAAGGGCCTGAGTTCAATCCCTGGTTCCACCAA